>NW_023045935.1:0-96917 GCF_011762505.2 Arvicanthis niloticus
AAGAAGTGGGCAAAAAGAAGTGTCTGAAAACAGAAGTATACACTCTGACATCCTGGTGAGGAAAGGAGAGAGTGGACATAGAGAAATGACTAAAGAAAAGAGACGGGAGAAGCCGGGAGAGCTGGCTACACAGCCTCCCTCCATATGCCTCCCCAAGGCTCCCCACACCCTCCTGCCTGGTAGCAATTCCAAATGCCACCTTTACTTTCCCAGAAACTGACTTCCTCCTAGGACCCACACAAGCGGCCCTCGCCTTCGTATGACCCACTTGGGGTCTCTGCAGTATGTTCAGTCCCACCGCCCTCATTTCAGCACGCTTAACCACCTGACCTGTCAAGGTCTTGGCTTTGGGGAGCCTCCCACCCTTGCAACCAGACTTCAGTAATGGACACCAAGCCGAGGATGGGAAGGAGCAGAAGGGAGGGGGTGGAAGGGATGGCCCTGGCCCTCTCGCACTTCAATTTTTCTGTAGCGTTATTGACCCGTCGTTAGTTATTCGTCCAAGGTCGCCAGGCCTGGCCCAGCCATAAATCACCTCCGCTGGGACTGGGGGGTTGGGGACCAGAGGAGCGAAGGAGTCAGTGCTGAGCACGGCCCGGAAGGATCGCAGCAGACACCGGTCAGGCTCATAGGCACCCGCCCCAGTCCTTGTGACCACCCTTCTCTCACCCGGACTGCCCCGCGTGCCTGTCCCTTGGCCACTGTCTCCAGTCTCCGTCCATCTCTTTCACCGCCGAGCTGTGTCTAGACAGGCTGCGCCAAGAGAAGGTAACCATATTGTCCTCGGCCATCTCCCTCATAGCTCTCCCAGGTTATAACTTCCATCAACAAGAACAGAAATCCTGAAGGGGAAACTGAGGCACAGAGTCCTGGCCCGAGATGAGACTGGGAAGGAGTCTTACCCGATTCTCACCTGGGTCACCTCAGTCCCTCCCTACTCCAAACGGATGTTGCAAGAGTCTTTCTGCCCTTGGAAGGGAGTGGATCTGCGTCCGTACCGGGCGCCTCCTCTCGAGGAGCGGGACCCTTTCCCCAGTGCCCGGGTCCTAGAGGAGCGTGGCTGGCCCTCCTCTCAAGAGCTCGCTCGGCTTAGCAGCGGACCTCTTCGCCGGTCCTCGTGCGCCCTCTGCCGGCGCCTCTCGGGAAGCACGCTCGCCGTCCCCGCCCTGGATCCTCTCAGTCTGATATGGACAGACCGAAGCCAGGCAGCAGCGTGGAGCTCTCACCAAGATTTCAGAAAATTCTTTGTCTGTTCAAGAATGGAGGGAGCGAGGACAAGAAAGCTAAACTTGAGGCAAGCCAGGCTCGGAACATATGGGTCAGTTATCCATCACCTGCCACGTCCCTAGAGACCTTGGCAGGCAGGTAGGTCTTTGGGTAAGGAGGGCCAGGGGAGTCCTGAGACACCAGAGCCTTGATTCTCCAAAGCAGTGGAGTGAGGCTGCAGTCTTTAGCCTATGGGTGGGAAGCTGGGGTGTTCCCTATCGAGAGGAGGGTTCAAGGTGCTCTTTCTGGGGCTGCTTTCTGAGAGTCCCCGTTAGGCAGCTTGAGAGGCTGATTCCTTCCCAGTTTGGTGTTTGACTGGCCAACTGGGTGAGCCGACCAAATTCAGATTTTCTGATTAAACTGAACTAAAAGTATTCCAAACAATGTCAAGACAAGGTGAGAGAGAATCCATCAGAGGCCTCGAGGAGCTGGGAGTTAGGGAAAGAGTTGTCTCAGGGCAGAACTCTGAGGGACCTGTCTAGGAGGAGCAGGCATATATTGGAACTGTGAGAGGGCGGGGACTAGTGTTTGCCAGTATGTGTGCTCAACCCTGGCAGGCCTCAGGAGTTGGCAGTGCCTTCACCCCAGTTCCTTCATGATGGTTTACACAACTGGGCATTCTCTCTCAGAACAGGAAACTAATGAATCAGACCCCAGGTTTGAGGCAGGCTTGTGGGGTATCCTGTAAGACCCCACACTCAGGAGGCTGAGTTGACTTCTAAGTTCATGGACAGCTGGGGCTACCATAGTGAAACCCTGCCTCAAAGCCAAACTGAACCCCGGTTTCAGGGCAGTCAGCATCAGCACCAGCAACCCTCTGCAGATCTGAGGGAAGAGAGGAAAGGAGACAGAAGGCTCAGATAGATCTGTACAGGGCAGAACACGGGAATCAGCTGGACCGGGTCACGGAGACCTACCTGAGTGACCTCCGTCTCTGACACTTGTTGCATGACTTGGGACAATAAAAAGAGCCTCGCTGGAACTTGGTTCTTTTTTTTTTTTTTTTCTTAAGATTTATTTTCTAAATTCTATGTATGTGTGCATGTCTGTGTACGGTGTGCACACGTGAGTGCAGATGCCTGCGGAGACAGAAGCTTTGGATCCCTGGGAAACAGGGTTCCAGGCAGCTGTGTGCTGCCTGGTATGGGCGCTGGGAATTGAACTCAGGTACATGCTCTTGACCCCTGAACCATCTTTCTAGCCCAGGACTCAGGTTTTCCATCTGTAAAATGGAGATATGAATCTAGCTGGAGACTGCATATCCAGGGCTGAGCTAAGTAGGGCTTAGTAAAACGTCACAAAGAAACCAGGTGTGTGGTACAGGTAACTCGGGGCCTTCCCCACGTCTCCTTCTATAACTTGTACAGTATTAACTGGTCTTTCCAGCTTTCCAACAAGTCCTATGGGACCAAAAACTCTCTTGTCTTGGTATCCAGGTCCGGTGAATAAATTTTTGGAATGTCATTTTGGAAAGGAGAGACACACTTTATTGGGAAGGGTGCCACACTGTCAGACCGCTCCGCCTCTCATGCACGTGTGCTGGAAGTTTCTACAGAGGCTGACTGCACAGGTGTAACCCTTGACGAGTACTCACGGTGACTTAATCCAGGCTCTAGGCTCCACAAATGCACAAGTCACACACTGAAATGCTTGCAAGCATTTGATCCCATGAAAAGCAATAGAGAAGACTGAAGCGTCTGGAAACTGGGAGCAATGATTGCCCTGGGAAATCTGGAGGGAGGGGAGCTGTATTGACAGAGCCCCCCCACCCCCAGCTTCAACATTACAGGATCTTCCTAAGACCCTCTCCCTTAAGCTTTGTGCATCTCCCCTTACTGCTTGGTACAGGTTCACACTTAAACCCTTCCAACAGCCATGAGTGCGGGGCAGAAACTCAGGTCAGGTTAGCTCAGCTCACTACCTAGGGCCCCACAGGCTGAATTGAGAGCACTGATTAGCCAGGGGTCCCAGTAGGGCTCTAAAAGAGAAAGTCCCTGCATGCTGGTGTTTGTGGCTGGCAGGATCCGTCCCTGATGGTGGAGGGACACAGCAGACATGGCTCCTTGAGGTCCCCAGTGGTCCTGCTCACACTTCAGATGTTGTCCACCACCCTTCCACCTGCCACCAACCAGAGACAGCTCTCCTTTTAAAAGGATCATGTGGTTAGATAATGTCCCCTTTGCTACATAATAAAACTTAACCCCGGGGGCTAGAGAGATGACTCAGCAGTTAAAAGCACTGGTTATTCTTCCAGGAGATGCAGGTTCAATTCCCAACACCCATATAGCACCTCACAAACACACATAAAAATAAAATCATTAAAAAGAAGAAGAAGAAGAAGAAGAAGAAGAAGAAGAAGAAGAAGAAGAAGAAGAAGAAGAAGAAGAAGAATCACAGAGCTCACACTTTAGAGCAGAATGTTCTATCCACTCTCAAAAGGCCAGGTCCCTAGAAACCATGCCCACCACTCCCAGCCTTTCGGGTATCCACATCCTTCATTCCTAGTTCCAGCCCTCCTGATCTATGTGGGGCACTGGTCCAATCACTGTTCATGTCTGATCTTCAGTTTCCTCCCTTGTAAGTGAGGCTGGATGAAACGGACAGAGCTTGTGTCTTACAGAAGAGGATTTGAACAGTGGAGGGAATTGTAAGCCTTTAGATGGAGCCTCCATCAAGGGAGGTTCAGGGTGGTGTTGGTCCTAGCTCAGCCTCCGTGCAGCAGCCCTAACTGAAGCTGAATGGAAGCTTCCACAACCACGTAGCCCAGCCCAGCCCAGCCCAGCCAGCCCAGCCCAGCCCAGCCAGCCCAGCCAGCCCAGCACAGCCCAGCACAGCCCAGCACAGCCCAGCACAGCCCAGCCCAGCCCAGCCCAGCCCACCCAGCCAGCCAGCCCAGCCCAGCCCAGCCCAGCCAGCCCAGCCCAGCCCAGCCCAGCCCAGCCCAGCCCAGCCCAGCCCAGCCCAGCCCAGCCCAGCCCAGCACAGCACAGCACAGCACAGCACAGCTAACTGTGCTAACTGTGCTAAGAAAGACTGGTCAGAGGCCAACGGTACCCACAGGAAGCCTCAGACCACCATGGGTCCATCCTGGCAAGGCAGCTCATCTCTAGCTGAGGGAGTGGGACAAGGATCAGTGTGTGACCGACTCTGTGTTTCACCCTCACCTCTCAGCTCTCTCCAAGTTCTAGTCCCACCTCCTCTGCTTACCCTGTCTGCCTGTGTGGCTCAACCTCCAGGTCTCCAGCAGCCCCCTGTCCGTCTTACCCAGCCCTGGCTGGGCACTTGTAGCTAATGTCAGCTTCCTGAGGCCTGTGAGTTCCTATCAATCTTGGGAGCACAGCCCCCTCCTCAAAGGAATACAACCCCATCTTTCTCCCAGGCTCTCTTCTGCTCTCCCCAAGGGCCAATTTCAGTGCAGCACACAAGCCCCACTTTGGGGGTCATCTCCCATCAAGGCAGAGGGGCTGGAAGGAGACCCTCCCAACTTCATCCAAGCGCGGGAGCTGGGTAAGAGGTGGGAAATGAATATTAATTTATCATGATTAGGCAAATCCGGCAGGGAGAGCCGATTCAGGCGGAGGAAGCTAAAAAGATGAATTTCAGCAATAAAATTAAATAAGGACGGACGGGCGGCCCCTCCTCCCTCCTGCTTTGCTGATCTCTCTCTTTCTTACAATTTATGAGGCCAATTATGAAGATGGGGTTGGAAGTTCCTGGAACTTCACTAAATGCAAACGGCGGTCCCTGCTGTTCCCATCAAATTAATTAACCGCGCGCTATTGATGGCCGCTCAAGGCTGACGCAAGCGGTCCGCCCTGCGGCCTCCTCCACGGACACATGGCCCCAGAGCTCTGAGTCCAGCCAGGATTCTCCTACCTTCCTAGTCCCTGACCAGCATCACCAGGGTCCCCTTCCAGCCCATGCACCTGCCTGAGCCCTTGGTGACATGGGGCCTGTACCCGGAGGCTAACTAGAGACAGTGATACTTATACCACACCACAGGGCCCAGAAATGTGTGGTAGGCACACAAATGAGAGACCACACGGTCAGTCAAACACCAGTGCACACCAAGGGAACCTGCACTCATAACACTGATGGCTGGGCAGAGGCTCCTGGAGCAGGCAAGGGAGGGCACTGTCTGAGGTGACAGGCTTATTCAGTCAGGGCTATGCCTGCGTCTAGCAGGTTCTGCACAGAGACTCCACAGCCACTGGAGAAGGGATAGTTTATCAATTCAATTCATCTTCTGGTGGCTTTCTCAGGGTCCACCCAGCAGTCCATCACCCCCTGGGGCATCTCCTTGTCTTGGGGCCCAGGGCCTTCTTCAGGGAGGCTCTTCCATGGGAGCACGGCTGAGACTGAAGGATGAGGTAGGTAAGACCTGGCCCAGTCTCAGACTAATGTTTTCTTGGGGCCTTAGCTAGGAGCGCTCCCCAGTTCCAGAGCTTGGAAGCAGGGCTGCCCAGTGACTCGGGGATTCTGGGAAATTGGCTGGAGGGCATCGTGGACACAGGACCACACTGGAGCCAACTCCAGGCTTAGGCAGCTGCTTTCTGTTTGCAGCCTGGAGCTGGAGCTTCTTCCCAGCTCCCTCTCAGAAAACAGGAATATGTCCCTCCCCTGCCGTGAAGCTGGGAACAGTTTCCAAGTTGTTTCCCTTGTAAACAAGAGGAGTCCCATTCCTACCAAAGGGGCAGAAATCCCATGATTCTGGAGAAGCTGAGCACAACAGACCCTGGCATGCCCCTCCAGGTATGGTCTGTGGATGCCTGGCCGATGCCCCCGCCTGTTCTAGTCTAGCAGTCAGAGTCCCCGTACAAGTTTGGTTCACAGTAAGGTTATAGCCATGACCCACATTGTCACCCAGGCCCTAGGTGAGCACAAAGTTACTGTCTGGCAGGGCTGGGTCATAACCGTCCTAAGAGCACTTGTGTCGTGGGCACAAAGTGTCAAAGAGCAGCTGAAGAGAGGCCCACAGCAGCCCAAAAGAGGGCTGGGGCCTCCCTTTTCCACAGCAACAAGTCCTAGGTCTCCTGACTTGTGGCAGGGCCCACTCACCCATGTAGAGGAGAGACCAAGAAGTGCACAACACTGGTGCTCCACTGTTGGGGAAAATTGTAGACTTGGAGGCTTAAAAGAACCATAAGCTAAAGTGGGCAGTGGTGGCGCACGCCTTTAATCCCAGCACTTGGGAGGCAGAGGCAGGTGGATTTCTGAGTTCCAGGCCAGCCTAGTCTATAGAACCAGTTCCAGGACAGTCAGAGCTATACAGAGAAACCCTGTCTTGAAAAACAGACAGACAAGCAGACAGACAGACAGACAGAGACAGAGATAGACAGATACAACAAAACCCAAACAAACAAAAGGAAGCCACTCTATGCAGAAAAGGAAGTCTGCAGAAAGATGGATATCTCACAGAGGCTTTGGGTCCTTCGATATAGCTACTTCTCAGTTTGGTAAGGGGTGCAGTAGCTTTCCCCAGCATGGCTCGTGCAGGGGACGTCCTCCAGCTTTGGTGTCAGGGATATGGGCTCAAGCTAGAGGTCTGATCTCAAGATGCTAGTGTCCAGAACCGCTCGCTTTATTCTCTTTGAGATACCTTGAACTTCCTACATAGCCCAGGCTGACCCAGAACTTATGACTTTCCTGCTTTCTGAGCATCTGCAATTATAGGAGTGTGCCACTGCCCAGAGAGAGGCCAGGACTGGGATCAAGGAGGCAACAGGCAACCCTGGGGTTCTACAGAAACACACACACACACACACCCTTCTATAGACACACATACCTTTCTATACACACACACTCTTCTATAGACACACACACCCACCCTTCTATACACACACACCCTTCTATACACACACACACCCTTCTATATACACACACCCTTCTATACACACACACCCTTCTATAGACACCACACACACACACTCCTTTCATAATCTATAAACTAAAGTTAGAGTATCTGAACTTAAGCCTGCCTCATGTTCTATGTTACAACCTCCCAGTGGGGTCCTGGGGTTTCTCCAGGAAGCCTTCTGATTATGGGTGTTATGTTTTATAAAAAATAAAGAGAGAAGGAATATGTTTGGTGGAGGTGCAGTCCGGTGTGGGGGAAGGAGGTGCCTCTGCGGGCCCATGCTGAGGCATCCCTTCCTCCTGAGGGACCAGCCATGCAATGGTACAGTATAGAATAGTTTATTCAGGGCATGGGGAGGGAAGTTGAGAGGGTAGAGACAGAGAAAGGCAGAGAGAGAGAGAGACAGACAGACAGACAGAGAGACAGAGACAGAGACAGAGAGAGAGACAGAGACAGAGAGAGAGAGTAGAGGAGTAGAGGCTGGCCATGAGCACGTGGAAGGGAGAGAATGGGGAGAGGGGGGGGAGCAGGAGCAAGAGAGTTAAGAGAGAGGAGGGGGGCAAGCAGCCCCTTTTATAGTGAGTCAGGCATACCTGGCTGTTGCCAGGTAACTGTGGGGTAGAGTCTAAACAAAATGCCAACATTGGGTCCATCGTTTTTAAACCTCTTTCCAGATAGATTCCCCACTTCTGCCTGCTCTCCCCTGTCCTGCATTACCCAACTCAGAAGCATGCTGTACACTTCGGACTCACTCACATTGGGCCATCAATCAAATCGTGGAACCAGATCTCCCCAAACCCCAGCATCCTCTCTACAAAATGGCTAATAACTGGTCCTAACCTCTCCTGACCCCTCTTAGTTGGCCATCTCCTTACCAATCCTGCCCCCTCCGCTACCAGGTAAACATCCTGCATTCCCCGTTCCATCTGCGGTGGTGTCTCTTACCGTTTTCTTACAAACTGTCACCTTTGCTCAAGTCCCACAATAGTCCCATCTTAGGGCCACAGGGAGGACTGAGAGGGGCCCTTGTATGGACTCCCCAGGCCTGAATAGAAGGCAGTTAGTGGGTTTCCGACATGAGCCCCTCCCATCTTTGTTCTGCTGGAACGGAGGACAACAGGTGGGTTTGGAACAGCTCACAGAGAGCAGGCAAGTTTGAATGTCAGAAGCACTTTATTAGACTCCAGGGCCCTGAGAAGCCACCCTCACAGTCTGGGCAGGCCACCCCCAGCAGCTCCAGCTGCACAGGAAGTGAGTAGGTAAAAGAATCCACATGGCTTTCTACTGTGAGGGCTCTAGGAAGGTGCTGAACCCACAGCTGCTTCCCTCTCTCCCGCAGCCTCTCCTGACCCCCCACATCTACATCGGTCTTGGGGTAGAAAGGGAAGCTTGGGCCTTCAGTACAGGAAACCGGCTTGAAGCCAGCCACCTGCTCTGCTTGAACAGGGAAGGGGCCGTGTAAAAACCTGTCACCAGGAGCAGAGGGGAGCAGAGGGTACGGCAGCATAATCTGTCCAGGAGCGAGCTTGCAGGCTCTCTGAATCAGATTTTCTCCTGCAGGCCCAAAGCTCCTGGCTAGGCTCACCTAAAGGCAGGCGGTGACTGACGAAGCAAGGTGGTAGATGGCTGGATGAGGCAGCTCACAACCAGCATGGTTTCCCTTGCCCACGTCTTAGGTCACCAGTCCCGTTCAGCGGGCTCTCGGTAGGCAGGCCTAAGAGCTTGAAGACGTCCTTCTCTGTGGGGGTGGGCAGCACCTGTCCAGGCCCCACCTTGACGCCTTGGCTGTTCCGGACCACAGCTGCACTAAGGGCATGTTCCGACAGGCTCATGCCCTTGGTCTTGGCCAGAGCTCTCATGGACCGGTTGAAGTGGGCAGACCCAGTGAAGTAGAGCAGGGCACAGGCAACTCGCTGTAGGGCACCACGATGATGTCCAGTCGCCGGTGGCGCTGGCCGGCCCCTGGAGCCGGCACACACCCAGGTACTTCTGCTGCTGGCCATTCTCCTCCTGGCTCACCAAGTCATCTGTGAGGAACCCTGGCCCAATACAAGAAATGTCTGGTAGGGCAAGGAGCCAGGCCTGACTGACTAAGGTTGCCTAAGATTCTTTACTCCCAGCTTACTCTATGGTTATTTATGTGTCGAGTTGAGAGACCCCGCCCCTCTGGACCCAGTTCCTCATCTGTGGAAAGTGGACAGTTTCACCAGGTGAGACCCCCACCTGCAGGGATGTTGGGCACCTGTTTTATTGTCTTTGGCCCCAGGAGAGGGAGGATTCTTGCAAAGCCCTTCCCCCACAGCATGTCTCAAATTGAGGACTTGGAGGTGACAACTGAGAGGTGGCTGCCCACTTCTAGCCTGCTCACCCAAAGACAGAGTGGATACCTTGCTGCCGAAGGCTGTCAAGGAGGCGGCTGAAGATGCCCTGGTGGGACCGGCCATCGGGGTGAGTAATGAGCACGTCCACATCCCCGCAGGTCATCTTCCCCCGGCGGTAAGAGCCACAGGCCACACACAGCAGCCCAGGGTTGAAGGCCTGGGCTGATATCCGGACCTGGGGAAGAGCAGGGAGAAAGCGAAAGGCTGAGGGCCTCTCCCAGGGCAGCATATGGCCTTTTGTCCCAGTCCTATCCCCAGGATTCATACTAAGCTGAGGGGATGCACTGGGGCACTGGAGAGGCCCGAGGACATTGGTTCTGCCTCAGCAAGAAGGTCTCTGTTTAAGAGTAGTGGACACTCCTTGGGTTCTGGCTCCAACCCACATCCAGTGGCCAGGCCTGTGAAAGTCCACCACCAATATAGGCCATGCCCGTGCAGCTCAAGCAGCCTAGGAACCTGGAGCTGCTGGCAGTGGGAGCTCAGTTCAGGCCTGAGCAGGTGGCTGCCAGAGAGCCTCCAACCGGGCTGGAGAAAATGAAGCACAAAATACCACTGCACCCATGGGACGGGGAGAACAGGAGGGGTCCGGCTGGCCTGTGAGCGAAGGATCTGAGAGCTAAATGAGGAAGAGTAAGCCTCCACCAGACACTGTGGAGGTCTTTCGTATGGAGATGTATCCCGCCCCCATTGGAGGACACTGAGCTTTGAGGGGCCCTGGATGTTCACAACCAGGATACCCCAATTCCCTGACAAGTAGTTCTGCTAATCCCTTTGATCCCTTCTTGGGTCTCCCAGGAGAATGGGAAGAGGCTGCCTAGGTGAGCAATCCCCCCAGAATCCCTAGAGCAGGAGCCTACTTGTGGGCAGGCTGCAGTGGGGACACCGGTCTCTTCCAATGGGCTGGGAGCTGGTGGCCGACCTGGCATTCTCTGTGCCTGGACACTGTAGCTGAGTGTCAGCATTGGCCCTGCAGCTTGGATGGAGAGATGGGTCTATCCTCCAGCACTGGTCCCTTAGTTCCATCTGTGGGAGCCGGTGGAGGCTTATTCTCCCTCATTAGGTCTCTCAGATCCTTCTGCTAACAGGCTGATTGTCTACCACTCACCAAGACCCTTGCCCACACACCAGCCTGATCCCGACGCCAGCTGAACAAACAACAGACATCTGGTATACCCTGTCTCTCTTGACTCAACACTGCACATGGACTTACAGACTTAGCCCCTAGCCCTAAGCTGAACCTTTAACTTGGCCAACTAGATGTTTTTTGGGTTTTTTTCCTTTCTGTGACACTGAGAGTGGAAGCAGAGTCTTGGGCATGCTCAGTAACCTCTGAACCACATACTCAGGCCTTGAGGCTGTGCCTGCCCCATGCTAGGCTACCAGTGCCCGGTGCTCATGCTCTCTGACCCTGAGACCATAGGGCTGCTATTGCAGTACCCACCCCACCTGGGGTTCTCTGGGCCTATAGCTCTGGTATATACAACCTCTGTTGACCTCTTAACGTCCACGGCCTGCAGGGTTGCCCAGCTAGGGCTTCAGGAGCTCTCAGCTTGAGCTGTGCCTACCGTCTGCTCAATCTCTGCAGCCTCCTCCCTGGGCATGCGGTCCAGGAAGTCATCGTAGTGCTTCAAGCCAATGGCCTGCTGAGCGGTCAGGGAGCCCAGGCTTCGGACATCGTCTAGGTTTCGGAAGCCCTGGAGAAAAGCAGCCAGAAAAGAGGTATGAGGACCTGGGACTAATAAACAGACCAGAAGTCACAGGTGGCTGTCACAGCTGCTGTCAGGGAAGACATAAGGCAGGACCAACCAAGTCCAGTCTCTATTCAGTGGGACATGTCATGATCTGGGGATGCTGGTCCCTCATTCCTTGGTCTAGAATGGGTCTGAGCTTCACTCTCACTAACTCCCAAGATCATTCTTGGCATGGCCAAGTTTGAGAGCCACTGTTCTAGACATGCAGTCCAAAGCCTAGGCTCCTTAGAAAGTCCCTTGCTGAAACCAGGCAGATCAAGGCTAGCCTGGTCTACATAGCAAGTTCTAGGTTAGCCCTGGCTACATAGTGAGATATAGTTTCAAAAAACAAACAAACAAAAAACCCACAAACAAATAAAAACAAAAACAATAGAAAATCCCTTGTTGGTATGTGGGACAGAGTAATGTACTTATTGTTTCTGTCCACAGGTCAAGGACACTAAGTCATGTGGCTGTTCTGGGGACAGGAGGGGGACCAATGTGAACTCTGATGTCCTTGTAGTTGGATTTCACTCCTATGAGGACCCAGGGTGGGAAAACAGGGACCCCGGTTCCTGAGGGAAACAGGAAGGGGTGTGGGCAGAGGCTCTGTAACAGCAATACTGAAGTGGTAGATGGGCTGGGTACGACCTGATGGTACCACATCTGGGCAGTCTTCGTCCCAGCTCCCCAGATGTTGGAGAAGAGCTCCAAGACTGGCACACTGTCACTGATGTGGTCTAGCTTCCGCAGATGCCCACTCTCCAGGATCTCCATGACCTTCTCTGCCATCCGCTTGCCAATTCCTGGGATGCTACAGGCCTCCTAGGGAGGAAGTAGCACAGAGGAGGATGAGGAAGAGGCTAGGAAGGGAGAGCCAGGAGAGGGGAATCTGACTCCTTCAGCAGAATATCTCCTCAAAAGCCAGCCCAGCAACCATACAGAACTTGTCCTTTGGTTCCCAGAGACCAGCAATAAGTAGAGAAAATGGCCAGGCATGCCTTAAATCCCAGAACTCCTGGAGGCGGAGGCAGAAGCACCGGCTGCAGTCTGTGAGTTCCAGACCAGTCAGGGCTATGTAGAGAGAGAGACTCTGTCTCCAAAAGAAGAAAAAATAAAACAAAATAACCACAAAAAGAGGTAGAGGAAACGACAGTGCTATCATCACTACCACCATATCACAAGTGTGCACCTACATCCCCTGAGGGCTCACTGCACCACACTGCCTGACTGGGGGCTCACTGCACCACACTGCCTGATGGGGGCTCACTGCACCACACTGCCTGATAGGGGCTCACTGTGTGTCATTCTGTGCTACTGGGACCATCTTCCAACCTTACAAAATCGCTGTGAATGGCCTACAGTTGTTAATTCCTTTCAAGTGACTGAAAAACTGACAGAGTAACTGTCTAGAGTCCACAATCAATGGGCTCCAGAGTCTAACACATGTACACCAGGCCTGGCTTTAAACTCATCATATAAAAATACTCAGACACAGAGGAAACAGTGTAATAAACCCCTAAGCACTCATTTTCTAATCGTAACGATTTTGCTGGTCCATTCCACCAACATCCCCTTTTCTTTTATCAGTTTATCTCTATGTGTAAATCCCAGCCATTATAAAATCTTAACCACTAAATCTGACGCCCATTGGTGACTACAGTTAACCACTAGTTAATGACTAGTGCTGCCATTAACCAGTACTGAGTAAAGAGGCAACCTCTCCCCATCGCCACGTACCTGGTAGGAGCTGACAGGCTTGTGGAAGCTCTTGAGGGCATTGATAGCCTTGGCATAGCCCAGGCCCTCCACTTGTCTCCCTGGACGGTGTAGCTTTAGCCAACACTTCCAGCTTCTCTGTGATGTGCAGGTTGTAGTTGGTTGCCTTCTGGCTCGAGGGCTGTGCACAGACCCACTTATCCAGAGCTTTTGGGGCTGGGTCAGGCCCACCATCTTCCTCAGGGGGAGCGGGGTAGTGCCCAGTGATCAAGGCTTGCAGATCTGCTGAGCTAACCTGGGGCTCTTCCCCATCGCTGGCTTCATCCTCTGAGCTGAGCTGCAAATAGAAGAAGGCAATAAATCTGTGCCCTCCTCAGAAGAGAGGGTGGTCTGGTGGGTAGGCTTCTCCTGCTTTCCCTCGATGAAGAGTCTCCACAGGGCTTCCTCCCGAGCCCAGCCATGGGTTTCCCAATGGCGTATGGCAGATATGACTTGGTGAATACAGGACTGATAGATGTTGGGAAGAGATGGACAGGTGCATAATCAAGAGAGACCTAGAATTTTCTGTATAACCTCCAGGGCCTTCCACTTCTGTGATCAGCACCCTGAGCTGGGAGGCTCCTCACCTGGGCTTGGGTTCTTGGTGGCTTTTTCTGCCTTTGGGGAGGAGATATAGCTCTGGTGTGAGGAGGGGAAAGAGAGAGGGTTGTCCTGGGTAGAACCCCTTGGGTGCCAGGAGCAGGAGCATCTTGGCCTGACTTGCTGGGCTCTGGTTCGTCCAAGGACCTAGAGGGCAGGGGGAGGTCACAGGCAGTTAGGATATTAAAAGTTTCACCTGCCTCTGTCCCCAATCTTTCTCTACACTGAAACCTTGGTTTCCAAGTATGTCCAATTTAAAAAGTAGAAATTATCAACCAACACCTGAGAAAGAAGAGTGGCCTGCCTGTTGGGAATGGAAAGGCTGAATCCGTCTGTGTCTGCCAGTGTTCCCTCCTGCAGGCACAGGCTCAGCCAGGCTGACTTCACCAGCTGAGCACCAGGGGGTAGCTGGGACAGCTTGAGGAGCCGGAGAGCCCGTTCATAGTCCATGCCTTCATCCACCACAATGTGAGTGACTCCTGGGGCCTGGGCAGGGCACACCTGGCCGCCATGCTGAATAATCTGCTTCTCAAAGAGTTCAGCCCGGGCTCGTCCAATGCCAGTGGGCATAATGTGGGCCCTCAGGGAGCCCAGCCAGCCTGTAGAGAGGGCATTCAAATAATTATGGTAATACTATCATCATCATCGTCATTATTATATTGCGCTATTATTTGAGACAGGGTCTCATGTAGCCCAGGCTGGTCTCAAACCCACTATGTAACAGAGGAGAACCTTGAACTTTTGATTTCTTCTGCCTTCTGCTCCAAGTGCTGGGATTACAGGCTGTATGTCAGTGAGCTGAGAAGGTTTTAGATATAATGAACAGTTTGAAGTCACCTCCCTTCCTTTTCCTGCGATCCAGAGAACAAAATGCCTTCAAGGAATTCTACCACAGACACGCAGCAAACTTTTTTTGTTGTTTTGTTGTGCTTTTCGAGTTTGAAGCCAGCCTGGTCTACAGAGCGTGTTCCAGGACAGCCAGGAGTATTACAGGGGAGAGAAACCCTGTCTCAGAAAAAACAAAAACAAAATCAAAAGACACAGGGCCAGCTGGACGTGGTGCTGCACACCTGTAAGCCTGGCACTTGGGAGGTTGAGGCAGGAGGATCGGGAGGTTGAGGCAGGAGGATCGGGAGCTTAAGGTCATTCTCAGCTATAAGGCAAGGTCAAGGTTACAATGAGACTCTGAACAAGAGAAAAGGACAGAAACCAAGGTAGGTACAAAGAGACCGTGGCCCCTACACAGGTAAGGCCGCTTCTGCTCTCTGATTCTGACTGAAAACAGAAGGCTGGGATTCCAATATATGAAGTTCTGAATGGTGGACTGGCTTACCTCCAGCTTCTCTCGCATCCCCTTCTGGGAATCTTTGGCAAGTGCTTTTGATGATGGATCTGCATGAATTTTCTTTCGCTTGGGAAATGCCTTCAAGATGCCCTGGGGGTCCATCGAAGTGTGCTGGCTCCTGACCTTTCTGTTTAAGGATAGATGTCATACAGAAATCCAGGAGTGAGAGCCACCCCTTGATTATTTGGCATAGAGATGGGATTTGGGGGGAACAGACCCCTTTCTCAGAGGTCTCGGAAACCCCAGTTAAACTTAAGTGATTTAATCCGAGTACCACACACACCACCAGCCTTTCAACCGGAACAGTACTGAGGGAAGCCGGGGAAAGGTTGGGATTACTATGGTGTAGGGGAGGTGTTGACCCAAAGGAAACAACATTGGGGGGGTGGGGAATACAGCGCAGAGTCGGCCTCTGTTTCCACTTCCAAGAGGCTTTTCCAAAATGATAACAGGCTAGGAAACGTGACTACATCTTCAGGAGCGTCTTCATCTCCCCAGTGAATTGGAGTCTAAAGGACAAGTCACATAAACCTCACTCACATCATCTTTCTCTAGCCCTAATGTACATTCGCAGAAGAAAATCTGGGGAGTGAGGCTTCTGGGAAAGTTGTGGGCACGCTGTGCACCTGCCCCTGTCGCAGCCTCATCGCGCGGGTCTGAGCCCCGCAGCTGCAGGGAGGTGGCGTTCAGCCGCAGCTGGTGTAGGGTGCCCTCACAGCTGGAGGTGGGCAAGACCGGAGCAGCTGGCGTGAACCAGGGACTCCCAGCTGGGGCAGAAAGCTGCTCCTGGGAGTCGGAACATCTCCATCCCACCCGGCTCCAGGACCGGTCCAAAGTAGGACAGAATCTCCCGGCAAAGAGAAATAAACTTACCATGGGAGCCAATGAAAGCGGACTGGGGGGTGGGGAACTGGAAAAAAAAAAAAAAAAAAAATCAGTTCCCAGAATACTTCCCGGGTCATCCGGAAGTGATCATGGGTCCCGTAGTTGCCATGGCAGTGGCCAGGCGCGTTGCTGGGCGGAGGGAAGATGGCGGTGACTAGCTGGCTGGAGCTTTTGCGGTCAGCCGAGAAGACGGCGCTGCTGCAGGATGGTAACTCGAGCCCCTTCGTTTTACCCCAACCCCCACCAGGACGGGATCTATGCGCCCGCTCCTCCAGGGAGGGCCTCAGCCTGGGTGGGCAGAGCTGGAACTGTCGCAGCAGCCATGCCAGCTTCCTGCTTTTGTGGAGGAAAACAGGCCCAGGGAGATGACCCGAGTGGAACTCAAGTCTTGGTCACCCACCTCAAGAGTTCCTTATACCATCCCCCCCAGAGTTTTGTTGGTATTTCCCAATAATTCACTTTGCATTCATCATCGTTCCTCGGGGCTGTACCAAGAGGCTAATTCTCCACCCCATTTTACTGATGAGGAAACTGAAATCCAGGAACTAAGTTTTAGATCAAACCCGGGTTTTGCAGATAATCGGGTATAATTCACGACCTGGGACCCCATGCACCTCAGTTTGGGGGTTCTATTGATAATGGCAGCCCAGTGGCATAGAAAGGAGAGACAGCAGGGTTTTAGGTCAACTTTGCCATCGATTCACCATGGCCTCTTAAATTGTTAGGACCCCATTTTTCTTCAATTATAAAATGAAGTGGGTGGGCTGCCACTGTTGTTTCTAAGGTCCTTTCCAACTGTGTTTTGTTTATGATATGAATTTCAAATTGTTCCCTGATCTTTAGGGGAGATAGAGCAAAGATTAAGGTCTAAATAACTAGGATCTGAGATGTCAGCTTTTTTCATCCTGCAACTGGCCAGTTTAAGTCCCCTGCACCCCAGAAGTCTTTCATGGACTCACTTGGCAGCCAGGGTGACTTAGGTCTGAATTCCTGAGGCTTTAAAGCTAACAGCTAGGGACTTAACATCCATAGACAGATGCCTGGAGTTTGTGGAAATTAAAATCAGGTTTCATTTGCTCCTACCTACAGCATTTAGGGAGGGAGCCCATTACCATGTGCCAAATTCTGTGCTAGAACAGATAGAAAAACAAACAAACAACAACAACACAGACAAACAAAACCAACCATGGTTTGTGGTCTCAATCATAAAATGATCAAGAAAAATATATAACTAAACAGCAGCTTGTGTTAAATCAAGGTTGGAATCTTAGAAAGGCAAAGGTAGCCCATGCCTGCTATCTTTGCACTCAGAAGGTTAAGGCAGGAGACTAGTTTAAAAGGAAGGAAGACAGACAGACAGACAGACAGACAGACAGGAAGAATTGAGATAGTCTGTGAAATGCTAAGAAAGTGTGGAGATGAAAATAATTTTCTCTTTGGATAATCACCAAACACAAGAGGTGATATTTCTAGCCCCTAAGGAATTTTTAATAGTTGTTTGGTAAGTGGGGATGAAGGAGTGAGGGCGTGTAGAGGAATGAATCACACATAGAGGCAAAAGAAGTGTGAGCGTGTGTAAATGTGAGTGTGCACAGCACGGTGTTAAGCAGGCACCATTCAGGTACTGCCTGCACGGCGTCTGGGGCCAGATACAGGGAAAATAGGCTGTAAAAGGAAAAAGAAGAAAATGGAGACTGTCCCAGACTGACTGGGATGTGTTGCAGCTTTGGGATACATTTTACAAGATAGTGGTCTTTTATTTTGAGACAGAGTCTCACTGTGTAGTCCTGGCTGGTCTAACATGTGCTCTGTAGATCAGGCTGGCCTTGAAGGTTCTCCAGCCTCTGCCTCCCTAGTGTTAGGATAAAATTCATGTACCGTCATGCTTGACCCATTTTTTGTGATATATATATACGTGTATATATATACATATATATACATATATATATATATATGCATATACACAGTATAAAATGTACTATCTCAACCATTTTAGGTTATGCACTTAGGGGTCACTAAGGACAGTCTCACTGTTTTCACCTGTCACCAGTATCCAGCTCCAAAAGTTTCGTTCTCAAAAATCAATACTTTGCACCCAGAAAACACAACTCTTCCCCAGCCCCTAGCTACTTTGTTTTTTCAGTTAAATTGATTAATCTAAGAGCTTCATGTAAATGGAATCAAATAATATTTAATTATTTCACAAAGCAAAAGGTTTTCAGAGTTCATCGATGTCATAACATGTGTCAAAATTTCCTTTTTAATTTTTTTTTTTTTTTTTTTGTGAGCTTATGTGGAGGCCAGAGGTCAGACTAGGGTGCCTTTCCTCACAATTGCCCATGATGGTTTTTACTTTTTTAACATTAATTTTTAACATTAACTTGTGTGTGTGTGTGTGCGCGTGCGCGTGCGTGTGTGTATGCACACACCTGCCGTAGCATATATGTGGAGATCAGAGGACAACTTGTGGGAATTGGTTCTTTCTCTCCACCATGTGAGTTCTGGGATCAGTCAGGTTACTGGGCTTGGTGACAACCCCTTTCACCAGGTCTTGCTGGGCTTCACCTTGTTTTGAGAAAGCATCTCTTACTTACAGGGACCTAGGGTTTACTGTTGAGGCTTGGCTGGCTGTTCAGTGAGAGAGCCACAGGAGCCTCTTCTCTCCAACTCCCCAGTCGTGGGATTATATGCACATGTCACTGCCCCAGACTTTGTATATGGATCCTGGGATCAGTCAGGTCCTTAGACTTGAATGGCAAGCTGACTGCATCCTCTGCCAACATCATCCTTCTGTTTTCAAGCTGTTCCAGTGTGTGTATACCCTCTGCTCTGTGTTCATCCGTCTACGGATGGGTACTTGGGTACTTGGGTAGCTCCTGCCTTTGGTTGTTGTGAATAATACTGCTTTGAACATGATATGTAAGTGCATATGAAGTCTGCTTCTGTTGCTCTTGGTCATAAGGCAGTATTGGGGGGTATGGTGTATCTGTATGATGCTTCTGTGTGAGTGCGTACGTACACAGAGGTCTTAGCAGGCGTCACGTGTGTGAAGGCCAGGCTTTGACTTTAGTCCTCTGTTACTCTCGGCCTGGGGCAGTCTCTCACTGAAGGGGCAGCTCAATTTTGGCTTTGGAGACCTGCCTGTTTCTGCCCTCCAAAGCTGGGGTTACAGGCATGCACTAGCTATTTATGTAGCGTGCTGAGGATTCAAACTCAATTCGTCATGCCTGCAGAGCACTCCTAGCTGTGAACCAGATTATTAAGGGTGCTGAAACCTAGGGCCTACCAAGAGGTCTTGCAAATTTGGGGTAAGTTGCCTGAAATACCAGTTAGCAATGACTCAGGGGAATTGTGTGGTAGAAAAGCGAGTTACTCGGGAGAAAGCCACCGTAGGGCTCTCGTTCTTGAAGCTGACGGAGGTTACATGTCCACTGGCTATAAAGACCCTTTGTCAGTCTTCCCAAGGAGGCTACCTGTATCTATTTACCTGCCTGTAAGAAAAAGAAGAAATTACACAGGTCTGCCCTTGAGCAAGTGCTTGTGGGCTAGGAGACTCCCTTGAGTTCCCTTATCTTTTAGTGGATGGTACATTAATGTTTTTTCATTCTTGCGGTGAGCATCTGAGTTCCTGTTATAACCAGGTCCAGTGGCTGATCTCGGGAAACCATGGACACCACCCACCCCCATCCAATAGAAGAGACAAGCAATAACCAAAGACTCACACAAGAGACATAAAAATCATAAACCAAGCATGTGTGGGGCAGAAAACACACGATGATGGTGTCTGGGCTCTACCCCGGAATGGCCTAGAGATGTGTAGACAATGGCTGAGTGACATGGCTGGGAGAAGGTGGCTGTCAGGGGACCCAGCTCACATCAGTGTGGAGCCCTGGTTGTAGTAGTACAGAAAGACATTTGTCTCAGATGCTTGCAACACTGTGCTGGTGGGAAGAAGCTCTGCTGTGAGCAGACATGTTCAGAGAAAGGAAGGGAGCCTGAGGCACACATAAAGCCGTGGTGGCCACAAGTCAACTCTGGTAGACGTTCTTGGGGCTGTTGCTGTTTCACGGTGTATGGGGGGTGGCGGGGCGGACATCTCAGTCTGCAGGGGGTAAGACAAAGGAAGGCTTGAAGTAAGGTGCTCTCCTCTCGGTGTGCAGGGAAGAGGATGGTGCACTATTTGTTCCCAGACGGGAAGGAAATGGCGGAAGAATATGATGAGAAGACCAGTGAACTCCTTGGTAAGTGTGGGACTCTGGGGGGAGGGGATCAGCAGTTCTTAGAGCTGACTAAGGAGTGAACTCCTTGGTAAGTGCTGGGACCCCAGGCCTCAGCAGCTCTTGGGGGTGACTGAGATAATTTGAATGCCTTTGGCCTCAGGCTTGAGGTGTGATGTCAGCATGCAGTGTGCAGAGTAAGGAGACGGAGGTCCTTCGGGGCAAGACTGTCCCTGAGAAGGGTATGAACATCAGAAGCGGGGTGGGCATCCTTTACCTGAAATAGCCTGTTCCCCACCTCCAGGTAAATGAGAGAGAGAGCCAGTGAGCCTCTCAGTCAGGACTAGTGTTATTAGAAACAACTGGAAAAGCTTATCACGGAGGAGGCTGTGTAGAAGGGGGTGGGAGTAAAGCAAGGCATGCACTTCAAGCTTTATGCCTGCTCCTTCTTTTGCTTCCTGAAGCCACACCACAAGGGCAAGCATCAGAGGTGGCAGCTTCTGACCTTGCCTCCTAGATGATACCGTGACACCATATTAAATATTACCCTCATCTTGAAGAACGATGAGAACTGGGGAGGAGTGGTGGGTTTCGGCTCCACTGCTTTTGTTCCTGCAGGTTCCCCTCCTTAAGAGTAGGCTCATAAGTAGGCTCTTGCTCGGCTCGGATTTCGGGGGGATTATTTGATTTGCCCGAGCGGTTCCCAGGCACAAACAGCAGCGGTAACTGACTTCCCAGAGCTGGTGACCAGCTCTGTGACCCAGGGCCTAAAGCTGTCTGCCATGAGAGCTGGTCTCTTTATTAAGTTGCACCTGAAATGCTAAGACCAATGACGGAATCACAGGCTGGGATATTTTCATGTCTTTATTCTATACTTTCATTTCTCCCTGGGTCTGATCGACAGGTAGTATTGTTGAGGGAATTTCTTTTTCCCTTTTCCTGACAGCTCATAAATGTCTCCAGCTGACAACGTGGGTTATGCTGGTTTGCATATTCTCTCAGTCTCCAGTCTTAAGATGTGTGTGTGCCCTGCGCATGCTCAGTTGCAGTGAAGGTGTTGATCCCAACTTATTATGAGCTGCTTGGGCTCCAGTCCCAATTGGTTTAGTCTGGCGCTATTAAAAATCTTGATGTGTTTAGCATATGACACTGATTCGCTGGAAACCAATACAGTAGTAATATCCTCACAATGCATTGTAATTTATAGTGCTCCCGGGGGTGGTAGTGGGGGGGGGACAGCCTTGGAATGCCTGACATGGGAGAACTTATGAAAGCAGAGGTCACGTGAGCTAGCCACCGTCACCGTCACCTGCCTGTCCAGCCACAGCTCCTGCTCAGGCCTGCACATCACTTCTGTGTTCCACACAGCAAATAAAGCTGCAGAGGCTATAAAAACACACAGACAAACCCAGCCCTCGCCGCACTTAGGTGTGATATTAAAATGAAGACCAAGGCTGCCTGCTCTGCTGTCCCACATCACCTTCAGTTCTGGAGGCGGCAGCCTGGGCTAGACCTTCAAAGTTCCTTTTCTTTATCAGCAACAATGGAGGAGGGACTTGGTTCACCATTTGGCTGCTTTACCTAATAATGACATTTACACGTTAACTGGGCATTATTCCAGGGACTTTACATGAATTACATCTTCATTAAAGCCCCCGGACGACGACGACATAGGCACTGTTGTCCCCCATTTCACAGTTGAGGGAGGAAGCTCAGAGGAGGCGAGCGCCATGTTGAAAATCCAAAAGCTGTATGGTATCTGAGAGCTGGAGACTTTAAATCCTGCTCTCTTTGGTTTGCTTTCTTTTCTCAAGATGTGGTTCTCCTTCGAAGCCCGGGATGCAGCCTGGGACTCACTGTGCACCCCAGGCTGGGCCAGCCCCCCCAAATGAGCCTTCTAGAGCTGAGGTCAAGATGTGTGTGGGCAAACCCATCTCTGAGACCTAGTTCTTCCTTTTACCTCCCCTAGGTTCCACCCAGCTACCTTGCAAAATACTCTCCAATATTAGTGTTTCTTTCTTTCTTTCTTTTCTTTCTTTCTTTGCTTTTAAGATAGGATCTCTGTCCATTGCCTGTGTTAGCCTCAAACTTGTGGGTTCAAGTGGTCCTCTGGCCTCATTTCCCAAGTAGCTGGGACTGCAGGCACATGCCACAATGCCTGGTTATTAATGTATAAATATAATCTCTGCTGGAACTAGCTTTCTGCTTGTGCATACTATGAAGTAAAATACGGATATGGTTTTCGTGGCAGAAAGTGAAATGGTTTCCATTTTTTCCCCAGCTAATATACAAATTTGATAATTGGTCAAACAGGTTTTCTATTAGGAAAAAAAAAAAAGCTCAGAAAGTAATTTAGAGAGGAGGACTTGCCAGTAGGTGTGCATCTGTCTGGGACAAAGTTCCTCCAGTCGGTGTTAATAAGCATGTTAGTGTCATCTTTTTTTCTCCCCTCCCGGGGCTGTTCATTCCCACCCCCACCCCCCCACTCCACAATGAGCGCTGTATGTATTCATAGAGAAAAGAGCTGAAGGGCCTTGTAACAATGATCGGAACATCAAACCAACCCCCAGAAGAACACAGCATGTCCAGGGGGCCAGGCTGAAGGGCAGACCGTCCCCCAGCGATTACATTTGGATTACCTCTTAATCTGCTTTGGTATTTGACCGCCAGCCTAACCACCACAGGCTGCATTCGGAGGATATTGAGTACTTTCATCCCCAGGCACTTGAGCGCCTTTATAAATGACCCACTCGATTCCCTTCAGCCTCCTCAGGGATGGGCCAGGCAGCTGTTTAATAGCCACAGAGCAGTGTTGCAGTGTTTTAGGGCAGAAAAGAAGAATCCTGCATCCAGTTTAAGCTGCAGGGAGTATTTAGGAAAGGGGAATGTAATTATCCGTATTGGAAGTGGGCCAGGCCTTGGAGCTTTGGGGAAAGAGGCCTTTAGGACCTCCACTTTCCAGCCCACCTGAAAGATGGGGCTGCTTTCAGCAGTCTGGGGCGTCAGCCTGCTTCCTGCTGACTTGGGAAAAGCCCCCCTGGCATTGTCTCCTTCATCCATTCTCCCATCAAACCCTTACAGGGTCATTGGAAGTCTCCTTTCCAAAAACTGGGTGACTCAGCCCAGAAGAGAGAGCAGCATCCCAGGGAGCTAGCTGCCTTGTACACGCCAGTTTGGGTTTAGCATATAATCAAATCAGGATGACAGCAGGTGGAGCAGTCCTCTGTTGCCGCAGGAGCTGACCTTGAGTACAAGAACAAAGAGGGGACCAGAAAGCCCAAGACTGTCTGTCAAGACTGTGTTTGCACGTGTGCACACATGCCCACATGCATTAGAAAAGTAAGGACTTCAGAATCTTTCATTGGATCTTGCCGCTTGAAACCTACCTACGTGTTACATTCTTACACAAATATAATTTCCCAGGGTGTTTTACAGAAAGTGAGATGGCCAAGAACACCAAGCTCCCATGACCCCAAGTAGCATTGGAGTTAAGAGAGAAGACAGCCAGCAGGTCTGTGCTTTTTCCTTCTAGGGCATGTTTCTGAGGAAGATGGAGTTGGTCTTCCTTAAAGAGTTGGACCGGGTGGGAAGTCCTGCAGTGATTCTCGCCTCTAAGGGCCATACTGGTGATGTTCCCAGGACAATAAGTGTAACAGAGCCCATGATGACAGGGCATCTTGCTTTTCTAGCCCAGGTACATAAAAACTCATCATATTGCCCTTCAGCTAACCAAGCCTGGCCTTTAGATAGAGAAACAGAAGCCGGACATGGTGATGCACACCTTTAATCTCAGCACCCAGGAGGCCGAGGCAGAAGGGTCACTGTGAATTTGAGGCTATCCTTGTCTAAATAGCATGTTCTGGGACAACCAAGACTACATAGAGACCATGTCTCAATAAAAACAAGAAAAGACAAAGCAGTGACTGAGGAAAGCTGTCAGGATGTCACCTCTGCTTAGAATACTCGGAGACTAGCTCACTTCTTTATTGATGATTGGATTCTGGACATGGGGTGATAAGACCCAAATTATCTTTGTCTGTTTTAAGACAGGATTTTGTTATCTAGCCCAGGATAGCCTATAGCCTCCATCCTACCAGCCTAAGTGTGTGTGTGTGTGTGTGTCATTGTGATTTGTAGACCTGAATCCTAACTGTTGCTTTTGCAAGTAGCTTTCACTGTTCCTCAGTAATTCTCCTCGGTCCCCTGGAGAGTGGAGGTGAAGGGGGCAGGTGAGGAAGAAATGCCTTCTCCTCAATAAACAAACAAAAATAAAGCTGTTAGACTAGACGAATCCTCCTTAGGCCCGTGATGACTGTGCTCTGCCATACAGCGATGCCAGGCCGACATGAGGCCTTGTCTGATAGTCTCGGCCAGGTGGTAGTGGCACACACCTTTAATCTCAGGACTTGGGAGACAGAGGCAGGCGAATCTGTGAGTTCACAGCCTGCCTGGTCTACATAGTGAGTTCTAGGACTGTCAGAGTTGCATAGTGAGACCCTCTCTTAAAACACCAAGTGATGCTGGGGTATCTGTGCTCGCCATGTGAGCCGTCCCAACACTGCTGTCGGCATGTCTGGGGGAAAAGTACTTTCCTGCCTCATTTTTCTATGTATACTGTTGCTGGGCTTCCCTGCTCTTTACCTTCTGAGTGCTGAGGATCCAGCCCATGGTCTCAGTCATGCTAGGCTCAGGCTCTGCCACTAAGCTGCACCCCAGCCTGCACGGCATTTTATACATGGTTTGAGGATCCAGGGGCGATCTTTGCTCTCGTAGGGAGTTGATTTCATCATCTTGTCACGGTGCGCTGCTCCTAGGAGGCATCTATCACTTGTTTGTAACTGTGACAGAGACCCTAGAGGCTGGCTTCCAGTTGGCTGAGGTACCACGGTGGCTAGGTTTGCATATACTCCTGGTCACAGTCCATTCGCTTAAGGAAGTATTTGTGGGTGTAAGAAGTTGCCTAGAAAGCATATTTCCAAGTTTTACTCTTCCTTATTAATTTTCATTATAAACTTGCAAATGTGTTTCTAGGGAGAATCTTGGCCCTAAGATGTAATAAAACCACACTGCAGAATGCAGCAGACCTTATAAAAAGCCCATATTCAAGGGAAAGTTCTAATTTTACATCACGCTTCTATGTTCGCTTTTTGTGCTCACAGTGGTGAGCATGTGCAGGATTGCCCTTGCTGATGAAAAGCCCCCAGGCCCCGTGCTGCCACCCTTCTGCCCCACCCTGAAAAGAGACCCACCCCGGAAACAGCTGTGGTACCCCACCAGGCCTTTCAGAGTCGGTCAGCTCCTAGAGCAGCTGCAGGAGGCGGCAGGATTTCAGCACCGAATGCTCAGCTCTTGCCTAGGATGCCCAAACTCGGCAGCCCCAGGCTTCTCAATAGAACGGGAAGGAAGGGTGGAGGGCACTCCCCTCCCCAGCAGAGAGCCTCTGCCACTGGCAGGTGCCACAGCAGCCACCAGCACAGGTGGGGCTCATTTCCCAGTGCTGCCGACAGAACTCCTGTCTGGATCTATGCTTTCCATTCTGTGCCTTATTTTAAAAGACAGCAACAACAAAAACTTGACCTGGTAGCAGGTCTCTAAGCCCAGCACCCATGCCAGGAAGATCACCAGAAGGTGAAACTACTAGTTTTCATCATAAAACAAACCTAACGGGGATATAGGGCAGGGCTAAAAGCATCAACAACAACAACAAAAGAACCCTTTCAGAGATACCTGAATTATAAAACATGGCAAAGTAAAGATTATTATTTGCATTATCAAGTTATAAATGTAAGGATCTATTATTTTACAAAAAAAATGCCACATTTATAATTAGTCCATTGTAAGCGGATGTTTGTGTGCACTTTGTAACTACCCAGTGTACCAGTTTGTGTACCCAGTGTACCCAGTTTGTGTGCACTACCCTCGGGTTATTCAAATGCTGATTTCTCTGCCCTCAGGTCTTATTTCAATCTGGACACAGGATTGTAATACTTATGTCAAGAATCTCCAGTCTCAAGTTTGTGTAAACAGTTCGTACCCTTTATTCCCTGATCACCCAAAGGCGGGGCAGAAGAGAGAATAGGGTGGGGATGTCTGCCAACCAGAGGAAAGATAGAAAGGAAAGAGGGAGATTCAGATCAGCGCAGAAGATGGAGGATTTGGAGCCATGAGGAAGGGGTCCAGAGAGAACTCATGCACATATCGTATCGTGGGTGGGGCTGGGAGGAGCCAGATTAGTGTAGGAGGTTAAAGTAGATCGGTTAACTGCTCAGGAATTGAGGTACAGCTTGAAATAAATCTTGGTTTCTCTGTGCAGTTCTTGAGGACTAGCATAAGGTAAAGAAATACAGTTGTCAGATTAATTCACTATTTACATTTATATTAAGAGTAATTCACTTACAGTCCATTTAAAATGCAGAACAAGCCCATAAAACAAAAATATATAAGTCTAACAAAATACAGTGTGTGCCTGAGACTTTGTGTTCATTGCGATGCTAGAGGTCAAGCCTAGTGCTTGGGAAAACTGACCGTGAGTTACACTCCAGCTCGAGACTACATTTAAATACAACTTTTGTGCTGTCAGGGTTTTGTTGTTTGTAGTTGTTTTAAGGCAGGTGTACCTGAAGTAAGTAAATGCCTTTATTTAGACTTTCTGAATCATGAGACAAATCTGGACAAACAGCCTCCATCCACTCAATTCATTTTTCCTTCATATGGTTTTCTAGAGGGGGAAAATGCACCCAAAGGTGGGTGTGGGGTTGTGGGGGTGCCGGTGTGCAGGCAAACTCTGAAATCCAAGCATTTGAGGCCAAGACACAAGGAATAGTTTGGAAACAGCCTGGGCTGTAAGTCCATGTCCCAAGAAACATCATCAAAGCACAGCTAGACTTCCATCTGAAGACCCGGATTTCCCATTTCCAGAAATGGCCTTTGTAGCCTCTTTGCCTTCGGTTGGGTGCCATGCCCCATGATTCCCATCAGAGCTTCATTCCCGTTCCAGTTGTATGCCTGCCTTTGAAATGGACTTTGCAGGTTACCTGCTGCTGTACTGCCCCATTTGATTTCCCAAGTTATGTGTTGATTCCTGGCTCAGATACACAAGGCCCAGCATTGAGACCAAAGCCTGGGCTTCTCCTGTTCCAGTTATCCAATGTCTTGTCAGCTTTGGCAGCAGAGAGCGTTAATCCATTGCTTGTTTCTCTCTGCAGTGAGAAAGTGGCGTGTCAAAAATGCCCTGGGAGCCATGGGCCAGTGGCAGCTTGAAGTGGGGGAGCCAGTGCCTTCAGGAGCTGGGAGCCTGGGACCCGAGCTCATCAAGGAAAGTAATGCCAATGTATGTCTGTTTGTCCGGGGTCTAATGGGGAGTGGGAAGAGACTCCTGACCCCTAGGGCAGGGTCCATAATTTGTTCACCTTCTATCCACCATGCCCACCTAGCCACATTAGGTTTGTGTGAGCATCCAAAGGGTATGGCACAGCAATTGCAACCTGCCTCAGGTGGGGAGCCATGAGAAGAGCAGAGGGGCTTCTTGTCTGGCTCTGGGAAGAGCCTGGGGAGGGGGGGAGCCAACCTTCTGTACCTTTCCCCCTGAATGGTCCTTGATAAACTGGGCATCATACCACATGCCTATAATCCCAGCACTGGAGGAGGTGGAGGCCCAAGAACCGTTAAGTTCAAGGTCATCTTACTGCACAGTGAGTCCAAGGACAACCTGGGTTGATTTGCTTTTCATAGCCCATCTTCATGCGCAAGGACACCAAAACAAGTTTCCAGTGGCGGATTCGAAATCTCCCCTACCCAAAGGATGTGTATAGTGTGTCTGTGGCCCAGAAGGAGCGCTGCATCATTGTTAGAACGACAAACAAAAAGTGAGTCGGGTGGTGGGCACCGGTTTACTGTGTGTGGGTGGAGCGGAGCGAGCTCTCTGGCTGCTCTGGATCTGGGAGGCAGTGCTCAGAGTGGACCAGGTAACTGCGCAGTAGCCCCGCCGAGGCAGCAGAACTCAGCCAGTTTCTAATTCCATCCGCGGCATATACTGGTGCTCAGCTGACTGTTGAGTGAATGAGGGTTTAAGTGATCACATAGCCATTGCTTGTGGTCTCTGGTACCTTTACTCTAAGGTGGTTATGTCCTTGATCTGGTGAACTTGGCTTGATGACAGCACTGCATAGGCAGGGAGTCATGTCCTGGAAGGTACACCTGCCTTGGTGGCAATTTGAGACTTTAAAGTATCAAACAGTGCAGGAGTAACCCCTGTCCCTCCCTTACTGAGAGAAAGTGGCCAGATGTTTGGCTCCCAGAAATCTCTGAAATTCTGTTTCAGATCCTCTCTGTGGTCTGCTGGGTGGTAAGGTTTGAGAGGAGGTGGGATCACATTTGCGATTCTGCCGCTCTAGCTCATGAAAGAGAGCCTAGGAGTGAATCGGTTCAGCCTGAGCTAAAAAGAGGATGTGGCCAACTCTAACCTGGGGCTTCATTTTGGGAGGTTTTTTTTTGGTTTTGTTTTATCTTCTCAACCACAAGCTGCAAAACTACCCAGCTTGCTGCTTGGGTACAGAGCCTAGCCCCATGGTGCTGCTATATCATTTGCCACTTTGCAGGAGAGCTCCCTGCCCCCCCCTTCAGGTGGTGTGGTACAGTCCCCCTGAGAGGCCTGCCTACAGGGAAGCAGGGGAACTCCCCCCACCTCCAGCGCAGCCCTGGGTCCTGTCCTCCTCTTAGCACCCCACACCCTATCACTTTGGCAGGGTTAAAGGGACAAGGGAAAGGGTAGAGATGAATGAATTAATTTCAGGATTATTGCTGTATGTGCAGCCAGCAGCCCCTGTAGTGGACCTTGTCTATAAATATAAAGTCATAATAATAAGGGTTTACGTTTATAAAGTGCACTGAAGTCCTAAGATAAAAGGCCGTTTATTCCCGTTATTGTTCTCATCATTAACAGGAGTCAGTGCCTGAAGTGGAATTTAGCAATTTCAGACAACAGAGAAATTGCCTGTAGAAAACAAACTCCATGCTTCAGCAAGCATTCCCTGGCGGAAGAAGCCCTGGGTCCAAACTGGGAACAAAAGTGCTTCTGATAGCACTTGAATCTGCAGCTTAGCACTTTGTAAAGCTGGCTGCTGCCTCCTTTTTGTCCCCCAGAGGTCACTGTCGAATACAGATATCAGGCAGAAATGTGATTACAAGCGAGTGCTAAAGGAAAGGCTAAGCTGGCTCACCAAAAATTCATCTGAGCAGATCCTCTGGGCCCCATCTCCTGCACACATATACCGTATATACCGTAGGTGGCGCTATTGGCCAGGGGCTCCGTAGCTAGCAGGGCATTCTAGCACCCAGTGGTGGGGATTGGGGACATTGTTGAGATGCTAGTGGAAGCAAGGTAGGATGGGAGTGGTACCCTGGGAGGAGGGCTTCCCACAAAGGGGGAAAAATGGTATTTTTGTGCTCACTTTGAAACTGAGATTCTGAGTCCTAACCAGGCTCAGCCCTGCCCCCTGCAGGTCCATCAGATAGGAAGCCAGAGAGGGTGCCACAGGCAAACAGCCTTTCCTGGATGGACCTGCCTTCTACGTGGAGAAATACAGTCTGTACCTGTACTTTCAACAATCAAACAAAACACAAGAGTGTTTTATATGTGCAAGGTCTAATTTTTTTCAGAATACTTTAAAAATCTCTTTCCTGATCATATCCTTCACGGCATACATGCAGCATATTAATGAATGTAGAGGCACGGAAGAAGTGGGCACCACGTGACCTGTACCTGGGCATCCTCACTGCACCCCACCATGGCACTTTTCTTCACCTCGTTTTAATATTCCAGCATGTGGTTCCCAGCCAAAGCTGCACAGTTGCCTTGCTGGTATCTGCCTGACCCTGGAGAATGTGGTTAGCCACTTTGTTTAAAGAAGTGATTCCAGGGCCTTGTGGTAGTTAGTCCTCAGCCTTGGTATTAATGCGATGGGCTGGGGAAGGAAGAAACTACTTCTTTCTACATGATTCTGGTGTGGTACCATCTGGTCCCGATAAGAACATTGGTGTAAAGAAGGTTCCAGACCTCATCCCGGAAGCTGGCAGCCGTTAAGTGAAAAGATGGCTGTGTGCTGGACTAGGAAGATGCTGGTTTATAGCTAGTCTCTGCCATGTGTCAACTGTAGTATTTAGGCCAACTTCTCACTTAGGAGAATGGTGTTTATACTACCTCAAGGATTGTTTGGGGAATTTGACGATATCAGATACATGCCTGCTCCTGTACGACAGACGGCCAAGGTGCCAAAGCACGGATCTGAAGAGAGCTGGCTAACCACACTGTGATGATACAGTAAGCACAGGTTCTATCAGTAAGCATCACCAGAAGGCAGGACTCAGTGGTCAGATAACTTGAGTGTGGACCTGTTCATTGTGACTCTAGGAGTGACAGAAGGGACGGGAGGGCTGGAGACCTCTCTGGTTACCTGCCAAGCCCAGCGTGCAGGCTGAGGAAGTGTGGGGCAGGGCTCACGGAATTCTCCACAGCGTCCTGCTCCTGCCTCAGCTCTCCCTCAGGGATGTTCACTGAGCCTGCGAAGGCACCTATGAAGGGTCTCGGGGAATTGTGCAGGGGATACAGACAGAGCAGGCAGGATGGGAAGGTACTGGGACTGTGTCAGAAGCACAGTGGGTTCCTCTCAGCCAGATACTGGTGACCATTCAAGTTCAGTCACTGTAGGAGCAAATCCTGAGTGGGTGAGTGGAAGCTCATGAAGGTACCACGTGGCAGGAGACTCGAGGGAAAAGGTGTTTAACCTCACCCAGTAAACAAACCTCGGCCTCTCAGGCCTGTGCTCCAGGCACGGGCTGCCTCAGTTTCCTAGACTGGCAGAGGTAGGGTAAGGAAAGGAGCAAACCACACTCCTTAAGTTCCCTAAGATCCTGAAGTTGCCCTGGGGGGGGGGGGGGGAGGTCAGGGTGGAGACAAACCCTGGGCTGCTTCTCCTCCATTGGCCCTGCCTGGATGTGGGTGTGGGAGGAACTTCTCTGCCGGTTCTGCTCTCTGTGTATATTTGCAAGGAAGATGTTAACACTTCCTAACCGGCCTTTGTGTTCACCTAATCTCTGCTGTTTAACCTTTGACCCCCTGCTATTATCAGCGTCTGCCACCTTTGCTGGCCAGACCAGGGCCCCAGGAAAAGCCCTCACTCGGCCTGTTGGCTAGGAAGAGGATGAAGCAGGCATTCCACCCTGTTGCAGGCAGATGGATCGCCTTTCCCTGGGGCAGAGCTTTGGAAAGGAAAGCCACTTGCCTTACATTAGGGTCCCCAGCCCCCACTCCTTTTGAACTGTCAGTCTTTAAGTAAACATTCTTTTCCTGCATTGGGTCCCAGCACCTTAGTGGGGAGAGGGGAACCTGGGAAGAGAGCTTCCCCCCCACCCCCAGCCTCTTCTGAACTGAGGGATTTGGGCAGGGAGGACCGGCCAGAAGTGCTGCATTGATGTCAACTCTCTGAGTCCTCGGGGCATCAGGGCTTTTGAAGTGGACTCAGTGTAGCTGTCACCACAAGGGCCAGGACCCTCTGAAGTATTAAAAGCCATTCTCTCTGGGCCCATCTCTTGAGTTTGTTATACCTGCCTAAGATTTCCCTCCTCAGCCCACACAGCCTCTCCCTCTGCAGTAAAGGACTCCTTGTCCAGGTGAAGGCTCCAGCAGTCCCTGGCCAGTGCCCAGCCCACCCAGACACCAAGGAGATGGCCAAGTGAGGCTGTTTGAGGGGAAGGGCCTTTCCTTAGGCCCTGGTCTAATGAGCATCAGGTGTGTGAGGAAATCTCCGACCCCAGCCTCCTACAACACTGACAACTGAGCAGGGAGGCAGGCAGCGCCTCAGCCCCCTCAGGGAGAAAGCTCTTTGTGCTGTGCTTTCCTCTCTGGTTTTAGTGGTCCCTCTAAGAAGGCCCCACTAAAAACCACTTGGGGTGCTTTTTGTGTCATTGGGAGTTCCAGCCCTGCATGGTGAGTCTCTCTGGCCCCCGGGCTAACCTCAGAACTCTCCCTGGCTCTGCTCACCTTTGGCTATGAGGCCACTAGCATCCTTTAAGAAACTCAAACTCAAAACAGGCCTTTCCTGTGGGTTTCCCTGTTTCCTCTCGAGCTGTAGAGAAAATGGGGGCACTCTGTGGGGAACCTAGTGTCTCCCAAGTGTCGGGGTCACCATACTGGTTCCCCAGTAGCCTCTTGTATCCCCACAGATACTACAAGAAGTTCTCCATCCCTGACTTAGACAGACACCAGCTTCCTCTGGATGATTCTGCACTGAGCTTTGCCCACGCCAACTGCACCCTGATAATCTCTGTAAGATTCGCTCAGATTTGGCATCAAGAAGAGGTTTCTCATCCCTCACCCACTTCCCTGAATTCAAGCATCCCAAACCTTTGGTGTGCTTGTTGGAGAACAGACATCTAGTCATCTGGGGATATGGGGGTGGGGGTGGGGGTGGAGACCGAGAGGGAACCATACCCCCAAAGCTCACAGGGTGGCAGTGAAGTGGGGCAGTGGTGGTAACCACAAGCCTTAGGTTGTCCCCTTGGGCCTGCTCTTCCCCAGCCACAGGAGCTGAGCAAGTCCTTCAGACCTATACACCAAGGTCTTCATGTACACGGAGGGTCATGGAGAACCAGAGTGAGTGTGGGAGGGAGAGGCTAGTAACTGAGTTATGTTTTCTCCCTGGTTCCCTCCACAGTATCAGAAGCCGAAGGAGGTCATGGCAGCTGAGTCAGAGCTACAGAAGGAGTTAAAGAAGGTAAAGACGGCCCACAGCAGTGACGGGGACTGTAAGACACAGTAGCTGTCCTGAGCCTTGCACTCCAGTGTGGAGGAACCCAGGAGACTTCCGGGCTTGGGTTTTGTGGTGCAGGCAGCCTCCTCTCTTCTAAGAACTACAGAGTCCACAGAGCTGGCTCTTGGGGCACAGTTTGCTTCCACCTGTGGATTTATTCCTCAGTAAAGTCATGTGCAGTTGCTCTGGAAGGACTCACTGCCCTTTTCTCTACTCCTGTGTATCTCGCCCTTCCCTGGATGCCCCAGCCCGCCTTCCCATCCTGGGGGCCTCCCACACAAGCCTTCCAGCTAAAGGGGCAGAAGAGTGGGAACAGGGCTGGGCATCTTGTAATCTCCCATGTGCTGGCTGGCCTTATGCGAGTGGCTCAGGAAAAACTCCTCTGAGGCAAGTGTGGGTAAAAGGGAAGTTTAAAAATTCAGCTATCTTGGAAACAGCACAGAACGTTAAGACACTATAGTTAAAAGAACATAATTACAGTATTGTCAAAGGCGTGTGTATGGTGGGACAGAAGTGAAAGGTCACCATAGCTCAGCATCCTAGAGGCCTCCAACAGTTCCTTGTCTACACCCCGAAGAGGTAGAAGAAACCTTTTTGTTCTTGGGGACACAGGCCATGTTTTTGCCCTCCCCCTGTACACATTCCTGAATTTAAATGTGATATTCTGCCTTTCTGGATGGAGCCTCTTAGAATGACCTAACCACCAAAGAACCAGATTTGTGAACAATTAAATTTTATTTTTATAAAAATTAAAATGGTAACGTTTCTCACAGCTGGCCTGGGGAGCAGCTAGCCCAGAACCCCAAACTGACAGGTTTCCTTTGTCCTTTCTTAGTTCAAAGCAAAACCAGACCAGTACTCAGATACAAGCCCCCAGCTCCAAGGTGTTGGAAAGTTACAATCTGACTGAGGAGGAGGCTGGGACCAGCAGAGGCTCTGGCTCCTGCACAGCTCTGTCTGTCTGAGATGGTGAGAGCCCTCGCCACTCTGTAGGCTGCAGTGGTGCTGTGCAGGGCTGGGGGCAGGCTTGACCCCACTGTAAACACCTAAGTTCAGGTACATTCTCCTAAGAGCACAGGAGGGCCTGTGTCAGAGTCAGCCCCAGTGTCCAGGACTCAGTGCTTCAGGTGCCAGGGCTTAGTGGCCAGAGACCTAGGAGCTTAGCAGGGCTGGGAAGAGGAGTGAGGTATCACTTCACCTGCCAGGCAAGAGAGGTCCCTGAGTAGCTGGCTTGCCCAGCCCATAGGCAGGGGAGGTCTGTCACGGGTTTTGAAAGTCTAGGCCGTGGAGGTTGTAGGACAGCGCTGCATAGAGATGCCTGGTGGTGAAGCGCAGGCAGTACACAGGACTGCTGAGTGGAGTCGACGTCAGGGGGAAGGCCTGCAAGGGAGCATGGGAGGGAGAACTCAGTAGGAGATGGGGCACCCCAACTCAGGACTTCAGACCAGTGAGGTAGAAGCTCGAAGCCCGCTTTAGGTACACCCTTGGCCGCGTCACCTGCTTTCAGATACAACCAACCCACAGTGAGTCTTGACATCTCAGAGGCATACACTGGGTGGGACACTTACATGCAGGCAAGCCCGCTGGCGCCGGTCCCACAGCCGCACGAGACCATAGTAGGAGGAGCCTGTGGCCAGCAGGTGGTTGCCATCTGTCTGTAGGCAGTAGAAGGTACTGTCGTGAGGCTCCTCCCACTCCATGACACATTTCCTGTCCAGGAAGAGAGAGTGATACAGAGGGGTTGGGAAGCCCTCCAGCCCAGCTTCTCCAGGGATAGAGACAGGTTAGGGAGCCCTAATGGGCTCAAGTAATGTGAGGCCTGACTCACCAGATTCCTTAACAAGCAGACCCACTGGAGCCTTGGGCCACAGAGGCAGCGCATCCCATCTATGGTTTCCCTGGAGACTACCTGACAGAAGACCTAGTGTAGAGGCACCGAGAAACGCCTGCCTTTTCAGTCTCCCAGGCCAGTGACCAGCGCAGGCTGCCTAAGGATAGGGAATCTGACCTTGATATGGCCTTGCTGACATGGAGTCTCTGTGCCCTGGGCTGACTCAGGACTAAAGTGTCCGCCCCGTCCAGCACACTCACCGGGTACTTGTACGGAGGTCCCAATAACGAACATAGGTGTCATAACCGCAGGACAGCAGTGTCGAAGGGGACTCATACATGACATCCAGCACCCCAGCCCCTGGGGGAAAGTCACTGCCCAGGTGTGTGACCAGCTGCCCACTGGAAGAAACAAGGGCAGACGTGAAAGGCTGTGCACCTTGGCACCCCTGCAAGAAGAGGGCTGAGGGAAGATATGCTGGGCCACTGGACCTCCAAATAGCAGCCTCACCCCTCCCCCAGTATCCCAGCCCCTAGCTGAAGCCTCAGTGGGGCAAATGCAGCAGCCCTCTTCCATCACACCTGCAGGCCGGCTGCCTGCTCCCTCTGGGGCAATGAATGGGTCTTGCTGAAGGGGTCGGCCCCCCTCAGAAGCACACACTTGGTTACTTTATACTCCTTGATCTGGCAGGTCATGCAGTTCTGAGCTGTCTGAGTCCAGTGCCTTAATTCCTGCCTGTAATCTGGGGCTCAAACCTTATTGGGGATAAAGACCACACAAAGGGAGAAAGGAGAGTCCTAGGAAATGTTAAAACAAGTAAACACCTTTGTGTCCAGGGACAGAAATAGCTGAGAAAGCAGCTTAGTGTGCTGGTCCCTGGTGTTCTCGATCTCTGGCCCCCAGCCCAGGGCTAACACGCCTCTATGATCACAGCCCCCAGCCTGCTGGGCTCCAGCCTGCTCCCCCACCCGGACCCCACCCGGTGGCCGAGAACAGATTACTAAGAAGAACAATTTCTTTGTGACTGTGTAATTCCCTCCGTGACCGCGGCAGTGGGCAGACCTCTCACCCCATGCCAGACCCCTAGCAACCACGTAGGGGGGCCCCTTGGCCCTAGCAACTGCCCCTCAACATCAAGTGCAGCAGCTAATCCTGTGGCCAGGGGATGGGTGGATGTATTGAACTTCTGCAGAATGTCTGGGGGATGACGGACGAGAGGCACCCTCTAGGCCCAATGCCTCAGTCTCCTTTTCAAGGCCCTCCTTCATGGTATGACAGGAGAATGGAGGCCATGGACACATCACAGGGATGCTCAGGTAAGAGGCCTGAGCAGTCATAGCAAAGGACTTGAAGCAAGCGAGGCTGCCAGCCATGTATCTAAATGGAGACCATGCTGTCCCCACCACTCAGACTCTTACCCAGCCTACTCCCCCAAAAGCCACCATCTCGCAAAGTATTGAAGGAGGAGGCTGGGACTCTCTTTACCTACGTGCTCTTCACTGTGAACACGGAAGGCATCTAAGGATCACTACTGCGTACACTGAATGGTTATGTCCCAGATTGGCACGTCTGTGCCCAGCCACCTTCCCAGGGATATTCTTGATGTATGCAGTGGCCCATTGTTGGCCTGGGGATAGGCTTGTCACAGAGTGGTGGTGGCACACGCCTTTGATCCCAGCACTCAAGGGGCAGAGGCAGGTGAATCTCTGTGAGTTCAAGGCTAGCCTGGGCTACAAAGTGAGTTCGACTCTTACACAGAGAAACCCTATCTTGAAAAAACAGCACACAACTAAAACAGAACAAAAAACCAGACTGTCTTCCAGGGACTGGGGTGGCAGACCTTTTCTCCCCAGGTCAGTGTCTGAGATAGACCCTGGGCCTTGCTCCCAGAGAGGCCCTGCCTTTCTAGACCAACCACCAACCACGACAGCCATGGGAGGTGGGAGGAGTCTATCTCAGGGTACACTTGGGTTTGTGTACACCAGGTGGGAGCTGCTGTCCTGCACAATTCTCCCTTTCCAGATTGTGGGCCTGCCCACTCCATTAGGAAGGCTGTAAGGAGTGATTGAGGAACTCTCCCCTTTAATCTGTGGAAGTAATTTCATGTTTGTTTGAAATAGAAGATGAAAGACTCAGGGTAGGGGTGGAGTCCAGTGGAGCCCCATCTGCCCACCCCGTTGCTGGGATTCTGAGAGAATGAGACCTGGGCACCCACTGCTGGTGGGGTCAGCAAACAAGATGGGGGCGCATCCAGACTGAACCACTAACCTGGATCCTGTTCACTACCCAAGAAGGCCCAATACAGCACAGCCCGAGGGGTCTGGAGGAGACCCTTGGCCTAGCCTGAAAAGTTTCTGCTTCTTTCTCTAGGACTCTCAAGTGGCCACACACACTTTAAACCACAATAAAAAGATACACTTTCTTTGGCCTTGAGGCTCAGGCTCCTCAAAGCTCTGTTGTAAAGTGCTGCAAGGTTAAGTTCGGAGCATCAACTGACACACCAGGCTCTGGGAAATGGCCTGTCTCTTCTAATAGTGGCCCAGCGGAGCCGCAGGAGCCCTGCTGGGGCTTTGATTTGGGAAAACAAACAGAAATGGCACCATGGGCCCTTCAGGTTCCCACCCCAGGCCCAATTTACGTAGAAAACTGTAGCGTGGCTGTTGTACTGAGGGAGAGGCCGGTTGGTCGACAATGGCCCTCCAGTCTGTCCTCGTCCCCTCCTGTGCTGCTGTTCTTGCTGCAAGTGTGTTCTTGTAAAAACGATTAGATTGCAATTTGTATAACGTGGTGACCCCCAAATTCAGACATTTCACCCCTTTTCTCTGGAAAGAATGTTAAGAATGCTTCTCAGCTTCTCACTGTGGGGGCAGGGGGGTGGTGTGTGCAGAGCCTTGGCTGTCCCACAACTTGTGTGGGAATAGGGCCGCAGCTCAGAGCCCCAGGCCAAGACAGGAGCACAAACTGGGCTTGTCACTATAGAGTCAGACAAAAAAGCCCTTCTCCAGCTCTTGTAGACAAAGCCTCCAGGAGCTGCTGCAGGCTGGGGACCCCCACACCCTAGCCTCCAGAGCCTGACTCCAGCAATTCTCTTTCTACCCAGGGAAAGATAAAGACAGATGGGACGGCCTCAGGGTGAGCCTGAGGAATGACACAGGCCAAGTCCGTGCTAAAGAAGCCCTGCTCCCCTGGCACAGTCTGCAGCCATCTCCGTGAGGCTCTGGTACCTGGGCAGGAAAAAGCAAGCCAAGTGAGACCATATCCCTGGGGAGTCTCTCAAAACAGAAATCAGGTGGTCTGGTCCCGACTCACCCTGCTGACCAGGAGAAAGAGAAATAATGTATTACCATTAGCCAGTGGACAGAGGCATTTCCCTCCCCTCTAGCCTGGACCCTGCAGAGTCTAAACACCATGCTGTGTTTCACTGGTGTGTGTGTGTGTGTGTGTGTGTGTGTGTGTGTGTGTGAGAGAGAGAGAGAGAGAGAGAGAGAGAGAGAGAGAGAGAGACAGAGACAGAGACAGAGACAGAGACAGAGACAGAGAGACAGAGAGAGAGAGGAAGGGGGAGGGAGGGAGAGAGAGAGTCTGTAGACCAGCCAGGTCTAACTCAGAGATCCACTTGCCTCTGCTGGGATTAAAGGTGTGTACTGCTGCTGCCGCCAACACCACCTTCCAGGGAGCCCACCTCACACTCACCCCTGGTCTACACACTCGCTACAGGCCTCTTGTCCTAGAGATACTCTGAGGCTCCCGGCCCACAACAATGCGTGCTACTTCTAAGATCCTCATGTCTGACGGTGCTCCCTGGAGCCTGTCCTGGATGTTGTGCTTCCCTTTGCATGTCAGGACTCCTCATCCGGCCTGTGCTACCCCGAGCCAGAACAGTGGTTCTGGGGAAAAGACAGCAGCATGACAAGCATTTACTTCCTCTCTCCAAGGGCAAATGGCCAGGAAGTTTCATCAGGCCCAGGGATCATTAAAGAAAGTAATGTTCCCTCTTTTCTTCTCCCTTAACAATTAATTGAGCACCGGGCAGTGGTGGCGCACACCTTTAATCCCAGCACTTGGGAGGCAGAGGCAGGCAGATTTCTGAGTTCAAGGCTGGCCTGGTCTACAGAGTGAGTTCCAGGACAGCCAGGGCTATACAGAGAAACCCTGTCTTGAAAAACCGGAAAAAAAAAAAAAAAAAAAAAAAAAAAAAAACAATTAATTGAGCACCTACTATATGCAAAGTCTCATGCTTTAACAGAAATCACAGAATGTGAGCTGTGTTATAAAGGACACACTGTCCCTCCTTCCAGTGAGTGTTCAGTCCAACGAGGAATAAAGTCTAAATTCATACTCAACTAACAGAAAAAAAGAACTTTCTATGAGGAAAATTGGCATTTTGGGTGTGGGGAATGAGTGGTTCTTTAGTTAGTAACAGGACTGTGACAGGCAGTGACAGAGGTGATGAGGCTTGGCAGGGTGAGGGAGGGGACACGTCCCAGTCTCTGGCACCCCGGCCGCAGGGGCCTGCAGGTGTGCTCTGGGGCAGGGTCGTAGTCTCAGATCTGCCTCAGGTTATGAATAAAGGGAATACCTTCAAGTTACACACCACGAAAGCAGTCCAGGAGACGGGCTGAGCTGCAAGAGCAGCCTGGTGGTGCCATGAGGGGATGGAGATGCCTGTGTAGGCTTTTGGTGGCAGAGTAGCTGGACCTTGATAGCAGCCCACATGGTTGAGTCCCTGTGTCTGGGAGGCACCACACTGAGTGCTTCATATACTCTGGTTCATGGAGTCCTTACATTGGCCTGGGGTCTCTTAACCCCACTTTACAGATGAATAAGCCAAGGCTCAGGCTGCAGCTGGTAAACAGAAGTCGAGACCGCAGAATGGGCCTGCCTGCTCTACCATATACTCTTGCTGGTGGCTTTTCCCACCCTTCTCTCCCACACACAGTGCCTTAGCTATCATCTGTCCGGTCCCACAGTCAGCCTGCCCCAGTAGACATGAGGTCCAGCTTCAGGCCCTCACTTGTGCTTTGCAGGCCTCTGTCCCTCATGAGTGCCTAAGGGTCTGGTCCTCAATGGGAACAAGAGATTCACGGGAATATATCCCAAATTAAAAAAAACAATTCAAATGTCTTTTTGAAAGGTTGCGGGTGCCACAGTGTATGTATAGAAGTCGGGGCAATTTAAAGGACTCAGTTATCTCGTCATGTAGGTTCTAGGGCTCAAACTCAAGTTGTCAGGCTCAGTGAGAAGCCTCTCTCTGCCCACTGAGCACTGGGCCCAGACTCCAAATGAAACCGCGGAGGATAAAGAGGTGATACTCAGGTTTTTCATCCCTGCCACATCAGATATGAAGAGAAGGCACACAGTGTCTGTCACATGTATGTGTGTGAGCATGCATCCCCTCCAGCACCCACCAGAGCACACGTGTTCAGACACAATGGCTCAAAGGCCAGGCAGCCAGGCAGCCAGGCAGCCCACTTTGTACTGCTAACAAGGCGACATAATTACAGGAAAGGGCAGCCGGGCAGATAAAAGGATACAAAATTTCAACATCTGTTGCCATAAAGGGAGAAGGAGAAGTGAAACGCAAAGTATCAGTTTGGTGTCAGCAGGCAGAGAGCCAATTTCAAAGAGTTGAGGGGGACAGAGGGGACAAGAAAGCAAAACCAAGGGGGGAGAAAGAATAAGAAATTACAGGGTTCCTTAAAGAAGTAAAGAAAAGAGAGAATGAAAAAGCTGTCAGTAATACTTTCAAAGGAGAAGGCAGGTACTTTCAAGAGGGGCAGTCCCGTAATCACCCTGACTGAAGGCCAGGCCCCTGCACAGGGGCGGGGGAGAGGAAGAAGGCCAGGGCAGACAAAGCCACATCTGGGTGGAACCGGGCAGGCGTGATGTCCTCAGCACACCAGCCTGGGCTAACCATAGTTTCCACCTCTATCCATGTGACCCTGCCATTCTGTCGTTAGCCTTCTGTTCATATCCTGTCCTTAGCACAACCTGAAGCTATGTTCCCAGCATACCTGGGGCGGGGCAGGTAGCCCTTACAAGTATGCTAACTTAGGACTCCATAGAAGAGGCCATGGGGACAGATCAGGGAAAGCTTCATGGGGGGACAGTACGAGTGCTGACATGGGAGATTTCCTTAGGCAGAGCTGCCCTGAGCAAAGTCTAAGTAGGTGGGAAACCCACTCTGCCCTTTTCCTGAAGAGAAGAGATTTAGTACCTTCAGCACAGAAATGAAAGCATTAACAGAGAACAGTGGTGGCCCCGGCATCAGAGGACAGAGAGGTAAAGGGTTTGTGTAGGGACATGTGAACACACATCAGCAAGGTGGACTACCCAGAGAGTTCAATGCCTTTAGAACAGTGAAGTCACCAAAAGCCCCCTACCTGCTTTCGTACCTCACAGTCCCCGGGATGGCTTAGGGCGAAGGGTTGGACCCCCTGTGACACCTTCAGGTCTGGAGTCACGGGCTTCTCCATCCTGTAGCTTACCTGTCACAGCCACAGGGGACCCAGAGTGCTCTGCTCTTAGGACCAGTGCTAGATGCAGCTCAAATGCCCCTCGGTAGAAAATGCAAGTCCTATAGTAACAGCAGACTCTGGGGAAGGTGACGTCAGACCCCTCAGACCTACTCCACCCTCCAGTAGCTAGAGGTGTGTGCACCCGGGGACTAGCCTTGTTGAAATGCAGACAGAAGACACAAAGTACACTCTGATTTCTCCAGGCCTCTAGCTAAAGAATAGGGATGGCTTAGGCACAGTTCCTCAGAGCCTAACAAGACTACTTCAGTAGTTGGCTGTCACCAGGAGTTGTTGGCAGTTGAAAATTGAATACTGGGCCTGGAGACTATCAGAAATTGAGTCCTGTGTACCTTGCAGCTGTGAAGAGGTCCCATCTTCCTCATTGGAAATCCCCTCTTTTGGGGCTTAACTTAGTGTTCCAATAGAGGAAAAGGCTGAAAAGGAGATACAACAGGCAAGCTCCGGCTAGCACCTTCCTCATCCCTCTTCCCTGCTTAGCCCCTGGGTACCCTGAAAGGATTGTTGGTCATTCTGAATACAGGGATGGGTACCTGAGAGATGAATGTGGCAATAGCTCTAAAGGGGACAGAACTGGCACCCAGTGGGATAGCTGTACCTTGGGTGTCCCAGCCCCCACCATCACCTAAGGGTAGCCCAGATGCTGAGAGCTCCCTCCCCCCGCCCCCCCCCGCAAGTCAGCACACACATAAAAGAAAATTCAGGCTGTGCTCAGGTTTCGGTGGTGACAGGTTAAAAGCAAAGCATCCAGCCAGTGCCGCATTCCGCCCAGCCAGCGTCCTGCCGGCAATACCTCTCCACCTTGCAGATTGCCTGTCAGTCAGGCTTTGGTGTTATTGAAAGATCAAACTTGGTCCTGCCTGTTCATTACCTTAATCCTGTTTTCTACATGGCTTTATTATCTGCTTGGGCTTCTTTAGGAAAGACAGCTCAGAGCTGTCCTGGCCATCCGTTTCCTCCCACCAGGGCATCTCCTCACCCCCTGTTCTACTCAGTTCTCTAAGCTGATCACAGTTCTGGATACAGGGCAGACGTTTGCACAAGGTCTGGCTCCTCCCGTGGGTGATGAGGGCAGTCTGGGGCTAGAGAAGAGGCAATACCATATGATACCAGGGTGGCCCTGTCACAGGCAGAACCCAGAAGCTGGCCAGAGAATACAGTGACAACAACTCATTAGGTTCCAGGGCAACCGGAGACCTCAGTACTCATATGTATAAAATAAATAAATCTTAAAAAAATATATAGAAAGCTCAAAACTCAACATTAGAAAAGCAGTGTAACGGGGCATGGGCATTACATGGGCATTTTGCTAAACAGGACATACAGATGACAAGTGAGCATGTGAGCATAACTCATCATTAGCTATCAAAAATCAAATTAAAAATCATAATATCACACTAGAATAGCTAAAATACAAAATAGCAACAATATCAAAACATTGGTCAAGATATAAAGAAAACCAGATACCTGGTACTCTGCTAGTGGAAATGCAAAATAATAAAGATGTGCTTTAAGAAAAAAGTTTGTTTGTAAGTAAAAAAAAAAAAAGTCTAAGCAATTGTTTTCCTTGGTATTTGGCCCAGAGAAATAAAAGTGCATGGCCACTTTAAACCTATGCATAAATGGTCATAACAACTCATATGTCCCTTAGTGGGTGAATTCTCCAATGGAGAAAGAAACTTTGGTGCATCTATGGACTATTATGGACTACACTCAGAAATACAAAGGAACGAGATACTGACATGTCTATAGGTCTCATTGCAATATGCTGGGTTTTTTTAAACTAATTTTTTTTTTGTTGTTGTTGTTTTTTGTTTGTTTGTTTTGTTTTTTGAGACAGGGTTTCTCTGTGTAGTCCTGGCTGTCCTGGAACTCACTCTGTAGACCAGGCTGGCCTTGAACTCAGAAATCCGCCTGCCTCTGCCTCCCAAGTGCTGGGATTAAAGGCATGTGCCACCACTGCCCGGCTAAACTAATCTTTTAATTGTTTGTTTTGTTTTGTTTTTTGTTTTTTTTTTCTGAGACAAAGTCTTACTATGTAGCTTTGGCTAGCTTCGAACTCACTCTGTAGACCAGGCTGGTCTTAAACTCATAAATATCTGCCTGTCTCTGCCTTTCTTATGCTGGGATCAAAGGTCTGTGCCACCATGTCTGACATTATAAAGCTACTCTTAAAAGGTAACAAACTATATGATTCCATTTACATAATGTCTTCAAAACAACAAAATTAGAGGCAGAGAGCATCTAAGTGGTTGTGGGTGTTAGAGATGATGCAGGTCCAACTGGGAAGAGTGTCTGAGGCATCTCTATCTTGACTGTGGTACTAGGTACAGAAAAAGGCCCGTGGGATTCCACTGCCAGTGCTCTGCTTCTGACAGTGTTATACAAATGTTTTACAAGCACCCCTCTGATCTCTCTGTAACATCCTATAAATATACAATTATTTCAAAAGAAAAGTTTTTGGTTGAAAAAGATAACAAACAGACTAAAACAGACTAGCAGATAATCAGAGAGTGAACTAAGCTTGCCGACTGGAGAATTGTGAAGAAAACCTGATTGTGTTTTAATCGTCCAACACAATTATTTTATGGGTTCTAAAGGCCACCGTTGAAATTTATGTTATAAAAGTTCTCATCTGGCCAGGCAGTGGTGGTGCATGCCTTTAATCCCAGCACTTGGGAGGCAGAGGCAGGCAGATTTCTGAGTTCAAGGCCAGCCTGGTCTACAGAGTGAGTTCCAGGACAGCCAAGGCTATACAGAAAAACCCTGTCTCGAAAAACAAAAAACAAAAAAAAAAGTTCTCATCTGAGAATAAATGACACAGCGGGGACCTCTCAGAAGAGCTCTATTAGATCCAGGTGGTTACTTTCAGCTGTACATGAGCAGACTCACCTGCCGCTCACTCGGCAACACTGACTTGTCCAATCACTCAGGTGATTTCAGGGGGCTACTCAAGCTAACCTCAAATAACTCCCCCAAAATGCACTGCAGCTGTTGGTGGGTGGCAGGTGGCATTTCTCCTGCCTCCTCTGGTACCACTAGGCTAACTGAGGCAGGGGCTGATTAGCTAGCTCTTCTTTTGTCGCCCGGCTGCCCCAGCCCTGCCCCCACTGAATGCCACTGTAGGCTTACGAATCTCTTACCTGTTGAGGTCCCAGATTCTCAGAGGTGAGAAGTGCCCACAACAAGCTGTTCCAGTCACAAAGGAACTGCCAAACAAAAGGAGAGCAGAGTTAGAGCTGGCTTGTCAGAACTTGTGGCGGAAATGGCTACACATTAGAAATGCTGGGCTCTTTGCCCAGGGATCACGGGGTTAAGCCAGAAAAAGAAACATTGAGAGAGAATGAGGAAGTATCTATCACAGGAGTCTCTAAGACAACTTGGTGTGAAGAGGGATGCATCCTCCCAAGGCTGTCTGACTAGAGGCTGTGGGGCTTCAACCATGGGTGAGCTTGTCATGTCACCTCTGACCACAGAAGCAGCAGACCTCTGCATGGGCAGCTCTGGGCCCAAGGCAGTGTGAGCTTATGAGAATGTACCTGCATGAGACTTGAGAGCTCAGTGCTCTAAGACCTCCTAAGCGCATCCTACAGGGACTGACCATTGAGACCCCAATCAGCTGGAGACTGGAGACATTCCAAAAGGGAAAGAGTTGGGAAACCAGGCATGGTGGGGCTTTAATCCCCACTAAGGAGGCAGAGGCAGGTGAATCTTCAGTTTGAGGCCAGAACTCAGGCTAGTCCATAAAAGAGAAAGCCTGTTTCAATCCTCCACCCCAAATAATTGGAAGGCTCTGACAAAGTTGTACAAACACAGGGCAAATAGGAAAGCAAGTACATCGCCAGGAATATATTGTATCTTCCAGGGAGCTGAGCCAAGTAGCCAGGCGTGCTGAGGAATGAGGTATGAGCTGGGAAGAGTCTCTAAGGGTACTGTGGACACTGCCAACAGGCAACTGAGAAAGAACACGCGGTTTCCAGAGTCCCTCAGCATGGGCGACATAGGCAGTCTGCGTGGTTTCAAGCTACAGAGGCTAAAGTTCGGTGGGAGGGATCAGTCTGATAAGCCACAATACTAGGGTGAGAGCATGAACATCCGAGCTAGAGCAGACCTTTGGCAGTCATTTGGGAGGCATGGGAGGGGAAGCCTTAAGAAGCCTAATGTCAATCAGTAAGGTTAAAGGCACTGGGGTGAGGGTGGGCCAGGGCCCCACATGTCCTGCACTGGGGAAGGAAGACTGGATGCATTAGTGATACCTCAACCACATAGGCAAACAGCTCATTGGCCTGCACTGCCCAGCATCTGTACCCAGCTTGTCAGTGGGAGGTAGAGTTCTACAGAGAAGGTTCTGAGGAAGGCAGTGCTCTGGACAGTGCAGCTGGTGAGGAGCTAGCTACAGGTTGCTGGTGAGGGAAATGTCTGGGCAGGCACTGGCTGGTTTAAGTACCAAAACTGTAGACTACTGCCCACCTGTCATCTCCAAACAAGCAAGGCCAGACAAGACATCTGAGGCTCTCATGCCTCATGTCAAAGCTTCCTCAAGGAATATGACAGCACCCCAACTTCCTCTTCATCGACTGCCAGCAGCCATTCTACCATAAAGTGGCAGTGCCAGGCAGCCAGCGGACACCAAGGAACCAAACTACGGAGTCAGGAGGTGTTACCCTCGCCTCCCTTCTCCTACAGTTTTCTCTTTAGTGTAATCCATTAATAACTGGTAAAGCCAATTACCTTGGGTTGGAAACATAATAGCTACTTGGAAATCATTGGAGCAGGCAATTGGGCTCTCCAGACTTTTGAGGACTTGAGGCCAGGTAAAGGGCGCCAGCGCAGACACAGGCATCTCTAAAGGAAGTCTCTCAAGGCTTCTTGGCCACAGGCCTAAATTAGCCTCAAGGTAAATCAATAGAGAAAGATGGGGGCGGAGCCTGGAAGTTAATCCCTGCCGCTCCTGCAGCTCTGACCTCCCAGCAGGTGGGGTGGGGGCAAAGGAGGATGCAAACCCTTCCCAGGGACTCTAGTCCTTTGCTTGGCCCACCCACCCACCCCTTGCCCTGACCATCTGCCACCAAGAAGAGGGCCCCTCTCCTCCTTAATTACCTGGGCAGAACACCTATAAAAGCTTTCCCAAAGCCATCCTTTCCCCTTGCCTAGGTTCTCTGAAGCTAGAATGTCTTTCTGGCACTTAGGAGGACTTAAGAGTTTAATAACACAAAGTGATGTGAACTACAGACTGCAGACAGACTGGTCGGTTCAGCAACAAGCCTAATCCATGGGACTGCCTGGGCATCAAGGAGTCAAGCTAGCTATAGACACAGCCCCATGCCTCTTGAACACCTCCCCACTGCTGTGGGTCATGCTTTGTGCCTGCCTTCTGCCTGGTGCCTATGGTCATGATGAAGGACATGGCAAAAGCCATTGACTACCCACATTTGAAGGTAGATGCTAAAAGCCAGTGAGCCTGGTCAACCCAGCCAAGGGCCACCAACACTCAGCACCTCCCCAGCACTGTCTAGATAGAAGGTTTGAAAGAGCAATAGGTGGGGTCCTGCCTACTGGCAGTTTCTCCCCCAGCTCTCTAAGCTCCACAGCCCTTGCTCCCAAAGGTAAAGTCTGTCCTGATCTCTTGCCAGCTTAGGGTCAGCCTAACATCTGTGCTTGATGTGATCCATAGGTTTTCACTATTCTGGTTTCTATGCTAAGCCTGTTCAAGTTCTCATCGATGAAATGAAACACATGTATTCCTTCCATGGTTTCTCTTAAGAGATTCCCCATGTACTCCAGTCTAGTGCAGTGCCTAGTCCAGAGGACTGGGTATCTGTGGGTGGGGAGTAACAAGTCCCTCAGACCACATAAGCTATACTTTTTAACCACAAAGCCTTGGCCAGAAAGTAGCCTAAAATTTCTTGTCCTTTCTCAGTCCTTGTCCAGACCCTCAACTTGCCACTGACTATGTACCTTAGGCAAGCCTGACATCACAGAAGCCATAAGATACAAACTGGACACACAGGCATCCAATCAAGAAAGACACTAGGAAGTTAGGGATCCTATATGCAAGGCAAAGAATAAAAAGAAAATTCAGAAAAATGGAGGATGAGAAGGGTTGTTAACCCTTATAAGTCTGAATGAAAATGGCCCTAAAGGCTCATAGGGACTGGCACTATTGGAAGGTGTGGCCATGTAGATGCAGCCTTCTTAGAGGAAGTGTGTCACTGGGGGCAGGCTTTGTATCTCAGAAGCTCAAGCCTCGTGTGTCTCCTTCTCTTCCCGCTGTTTGTGGATCCACATGCAGAACTCTTAGCTACCTCTCCAACACTACGTCTGCCTGTAAAGCTGCTTGCCACCATGTTTCCCACCATGACAAGCCCTGAACTGTAAGCCACCCCCAATAAAATGTTGTCCTTTATAAGAGTTGCCATGGTCATGGTGTCCCTTCCCAGCGATAGAAACCCTGACTACGACAGCTCTGGAATTAGAGTTACAGGCTGTTATAAACTGTCCTATGTGGGGGTTGAGAACCACATCCCAGTCCACTGCAAAAGCAGCAAGTACTTCTTAATCATGAAGTCATCTTTCAGCCCGTTTATTTTGGTTTGGTTCTGAGAGCTGCCTGGGAACTCACTGTGGAGCTCAGGGTGGCATTGAATTTGTGGTGTCCTGCTCCTGACCCCGCCATGCTGGGATGACAGGTATATACTACCTGCTGGCTTCTGTGCATTTATTCAGGAGAAGACTTGAACAGGTGAAGACTTTGGTATTGATTGGGAGATGGGTACTGGATCTAATCCCTCACAGACACAAGGAAATGGCTGTCATTTACTATTTGTTTACAGACAGGGTCTTTGATTGTGGCCCAGATCGGCCTTGAACTCTAAATCCTCCTCATTCAGCTCCCCAAGTGATTACAAGCATGTATCAGCAAACCAAGCAACTGTAATTTATTGAGTACCTACTATGTGTCAGGCGATGAGTAAGTACATTAGTAGCACCTTCCCCCAGATCAGGAAGCTCGGGGAGGTGATAAAGTTTGCCTCTTACTCAGTTGAGCAATACGTAGCAGTACTGGAGCTGGCCCTGTTAGTTCTAGAATCCATTATATCACCCCACAAACTTCCACGGGAGATATGTTTCAAGTTGATTTTGTTTGGCTCCCAGCATGTAGTACAACATCTAGAGACATCCCAAAAGCTTCTTGAATGATGGTATGGGTGAGTCAACAAGTTGAACAAACGACCGTACCTGGAAGAGGAGAGGAAAGCCTGGCCCAGACAGGCAACAGAAGCGGCTGTGCCCAGCAGCTGTGCCCGAGGCTGCCTGGAGCCGCCCAGCTGGACTGGGCCCCAGCAGCCTGAGCCCAGGCTGACACACTTTGGCAAGGGAGGCCACCAGAGCTGTCACATCATTCACCAGCATGCCCATCAAGTGTATTCAGCTCTCTTCAGCCCGCACTGGCATTTTAATTACTGTTGGGTAAACTAATTTGTACAAATGAAGGCTGGGCTGCCTAATAGAATACGCAAGCTCTCTGACCTCTGACAGACACTGACACAAGATACAAAGGGAGCCGAGGAAGGCTTTTATCTGAGCCTTATTACTCTCTATTACTCCAATTAGTCAGGCTCCAGTGCTCCTAATTGGAGGAAAAATTGCAATTAAATCAATTTTTGATGGGCTGCAAGTGGGCTCCCGAACCGCCTTGCTTGTGCAACACTGATATTATAGCAGCAAAGGTCACAGGCTTCATAGGCACCTGGGCCCCACCCCTGATTTCCCCCGGCCCCCTCCCTAAATACTTCAAGGAAAGCCCTGGCCCTCCGCTGGCTCGGCCAGTAAGGGTGGGAAGGAGGGAGTCATTAGAACATGTCAGGTCTCATTGCTTTGCTGCCATCTGCTAACCTCCACCATGACATCATTATAGCGTAAATCCCCAAGCACAAACACAGTGCGGAGGTCACACAAACTCACTCAGGTGGGAAAGCGGGAAGGATGGTGACAGCATTGCACGGACAGGGCCAGTGAGGTGGGACCAGTGAGGTGCTCACCGGAGGTTAACACAAGTCAAGAAGGGGAAAGACTGAGGCAGGCAACAGGTGAAAATGAGGTACCTGAGCTGCAACCAACAGAGAAGCCTGGCCAACTAGGAGACAGAGAAACAGATTGTTTGGAGAGGTCAGTGAGGGTCTTTTTAGCACACATGCCCGCCTGCAGCTAAGGGAGCATCCATCGATGGCTGCACATCATGCCTGTGGTGGAGGCTGGGAGCACACTAACAAGTCTCCTGTCCAGAGTAGCTTGTCTAGGAGGGAGAAGGGCGGTGTCCAAAGAAGAGGACACAACTTTGTTCATCAAACTAGAGGAAATAGAATGAAAAGGACAGTCTGTCTGGTTTGAGTAAAATTTAAGGCAATAAACATAAGTTCTATTTCATACAGAAACTGGAATAACTACTTCAAAAGAAGAATGAAGACAGAAAAACTCACAAGTTCAGCCAGTTTGGGCTAGCAAGATGGCTGTGCATGCCTGACAACCCGAGTTCCATCCCTGGAACCAACTGAAAATCTGGATGCAGTGGCCCACATCTCTAATCCCAGCATTCCTATGGCGAGGCAGAGACAGGAGAATCACAGAGATGCTCACAGGCCGGCCAGTCTGAAGTCTACAGAACAGAAAAAATAACGGAGATCCTGCTGAACGCAGTAGGGGGAGAGAGGCGACTCCTGAAGGTTGTCTTCTGACCTCTACACACAGACACACACAATGACATTTGCACACTTACACACAGACATACACAATAATAACAACAAGAAGAATAATTTTTTAAAGAAGAGGCTTAGCCAACTCCACGGATGGTTGGTTGATTAGAAAAGGACCTGCTTTGCCTTCAAGGGATCAAGACCAAAATCATGAGTCAGACACTCTCCCTCAGAGTACAGGTTGAAGCTGGTGAGAGAAAACAGGGTACAAATGGCACTGCTTGAGAGAGCCACCGATAAGGAGACTGCGCTTGGGCAGTGCAGTGATGCACATTCTTCCCAAGTCTTCGTTATGAGTTCAGAGATTCTTTAACAAGTGTAGCTTTTAAAAGAGAAAAACACAGCTGGGAGTGGTGGCTCACACCTTTAATCTCAGCACTCGGGAAGCAGAGGCAAGCTGATAGCTGAGTTCAAGACCAGCCTGGTCTAAGTAGTGAGTTCCAGGACAGCCAGAGCTATGTAGTGAGGCCCTACCTCAGAAACAAACAAATTTAAAAGGGAAAACACATTAGCTTTTGTAAGAAGAAACAACACCTAGATGCTCTTGCCCAAGCTTCATAGCCAAGATCAGGTGGACAGTATCTGCCAGCAGCAGCCTCCATGCACCTTAGCTGGAGCATCAGGACTGACCGATACCAAAGGCAGACAGAAAGCCCTAGAGAGATGGGCGTGGCAATGCACACCTTTAATCCTAGCACTTCGTAGGGAGAGGTGGCTAGATCTCTCAGTTTGAGGTCAGCCTGGTCTACATAGCAAATCCCAGATCAGATAGGGATATACAGCCTCAAAAACAAAACAAAACAGGTCATGTCTAGGGTTGCTCCATCTGCCTCTTCTCTCAACTCGGCCCTGGCTAGCAGGAGGCAAGACTGACTCCTGCCGCCCACTGCTACTGAGGTCTGGAGCAACTGTCCCAGTTAAACTCACATTGGCTCACTCCTCTCTAGCCATGCGAATGAGGGCAGGATGATGTGTAGAAGGGCAGCTCTAGATAAAGTGGCCACCTCATTTCTGGATGATCTTGGATGTATATAACCTCTTGAAAACCAATTTTAGGCGTGGTCTGACTATCTCACAGAGGGAGCATGTGTTGAAATTGACATTCCACCATGAGGTATTAGGCAAGTAGAAATCTCTGTGAGTTTGAAGCCAGCCTATTCTATAGAGCTTGTTCCAGGACAGATAAGACAACATGCACAAAGCAAACAAGAAATGAGAGATAATCCAATATTTCTCTGTTGGCTTCCAAGGGCATCTGCACTCATATGCATGGATAGATACACACACACACATACACACACACACACACACACACACAATTTTTAAAGTAAAAAAAATTCTACAAAAAACCCCCCTGAGACTTATGAGAAAGATGATAAGAAAAACATTCACTTCAAATTGCCTGAAAGATGGTTTGCTTATTGGTAAGACATTACACTAAATGTGTTTCTGAATATCACATGAACCGCATGGCCACAGTTCCATGCTGGACTGGACAGAGACTCTTTCTGTGGCTGGCTTTGGAAGTGGTACAGGCTTAAAAAGAGATGCCTGTGCATGTGGGAAGTACAGGAAGCCTTGAATGGATGTGTATAGTTAACAATGCCCACAAGAACTGGGAAGCTTTCCCCTGTTCCACGTGAGAGCTGACAGTATACAGAAGGCACCGAGCACAGCCTCTTCCTCCTCTTAGATACTTGAAGCCTGAATTTCCTGCAGAGGCCTCCTTATTGTACACAGTGTATGGGGTTCTATGCAGCTGCTTGGTTGATGCCACTCCAGCACAGTGAGCACGGCCTGCTGATTCCAGCTTTCCTGCAGTGTGCCTGTGCTTTCCTGTAGTGTGCCTGTGCTTTCCTGTAGTGTGTCTGTGCTTTCCTGTAGTGTGCTTGTGCTTTCCTGTAGTGTGCCTGTGCTTTCCTGCAGTGTGCCTGTGCTTTCCTGTAGTGTGCCTGTGCTTTCCTGCAGTGTGCCTGTGCTTTCCTGCAGTGTGCCTGTACTTTCCTGTAGTGTGTCTGTGCTTTCCTGTAGTGTGTCTGTGCTTTCCTGTAGTGTGCCTGTGCTTTCCTGTAGTGTGCCTGTGCTTTCCTGCAGTGTGCCTGTCCTTTCCTGTAGTGTGTCTGTGCTTTCCTGCAGTGTGCCTGTACTTTCCTGTAGTGTGTCTGTGCTTTCCTGTAGTGTGTCTGTGCTTTCCTGTAGTGTGTCTGTGCTTTCCTGTAGTGTGCCTGTGCTTTCCTGCAGTGTGCCTGTGCTTTCCTGTAGTGTGTCTGTGCTTTCCTGTAGTGTGTCTGTGCTTTCCTGCAGTGTGCCTGTGCTTTCCTGTAGTGTGCCTGTGCTTTCCTGTAGTGTGTCTGTGCTTTCCTGTAGTGTGGTAGTGTGCCTGTGCTTTCCTGTAGTGTGTCTGTGCTTTCCTGTAGTGTGGTAGTGTGTCTGTGCTTTCCTGCAGTGTGCCTGTGCTTTCCTGTAGTGTGCCTGTGCTTTCCTGTAGTGTGCCTGTGCTTTCCTGTAGTGTGTCTGTGCTTTCCTGTAGTGTGTCTGTGCTTTCCTGTAGTGTGCCTGTGCTTTCCTGCAGTGTGCCTGTGCTTTCCTGTAGTGTGCCTGTGCTTTCCTGCAGTGTGCCTGTGCTTTCCTGTAGTGTGCCTGTACTTTCCTGTAGTGTGTCTGTGCTTTCCTGTAGTGTGTCTGTGCTTTCCTGTAGTGTGCCTGTGCTTTCCTGCAGTGTGCCTGTGCTTTCCTGTAGTGTGCCTGTGCTTTCCTGTAGTGTGTCTGTGCTTTCCTGTAGTGTGTCTGTGCTTTCCTGTAGTGTGGTAGTGTGCCTGTGCTTTCCTGTAGTGTGTCTGTGCTTTCCTGTAGTGTGGTAGTGTGCCTGTGCTTTCCTGTAGTGTGTCTGTGCTTTCCTGTAGTGTGCCTGTGCTTTCCTGTAGTGTGCCTGTGCTTTCCTGTAGTGTGTCTGTGCTTTCCTGTAGTGTGTCTGTGCTTTCCTGTAGTGTGGTAGTGTGCCTGTGCTTTCCTGTAGTGTGTCTGTGCTTTCCTGTAGTGTGGTAGTGTGCCTGTGCTTTCCTGTAGTGTGTCTGTGCTTTCCTGTAGTGTGCCTGTGCTTTCCTGTAGTGTGTCTGTGCTTTCCTGTAGTGTGCCTGTGCTTTCCTGTAGTGTGCCTGTGCTTTCCTGTAGTGTGTCTGTGCTTTCCTGTAGTGTGCCTGTGCTTTCCTGTAGTGTGCCTGTGCTTTCCTGTAGTGTGCCTGTGCTTTCCTGTAGTGTGTCTGTGCTTTCCTGTAGTGTGTCTGTGCTTTCCTGTAGTGTGGTAGTGTGCCTGTGCTTTCCTGTAGTGTGTCTGTGCTTTCCTGTAGTGTGGTAGTGTGCCTGTGCTTTCCTGTAGTGTGTCTGTGCTTTCCTGTAGTGTGCCTGTGCTTTCCTGTAGTGTGTCTGTGCTTTCCTGTAGTGTGCCTGTGCTTTCCTGTAGTGTGCCTGTGCTTTCCTGTAGTGTGCCTGTGCTTTCCTGTAGTGTGTCTGTGCTTTCCTGTAGTGTGTCTGTGCTTTCCTGTAGTGTGGTAGTGTGCCTGTGCTTTCCTGTAGTGTGTCTGTGCTTTCCTGTAGTGTGCCTGTGCTTTCCTGTAGTGTGCCTGTGCTTTCCTGTAGTGTGCCTGTGCTTTCCTGTAGTGTGCCTGTGCTTTCCTGTAGTGTGTCTGTGCTTTCCTGCAGTGTGCCTGTACTTTCCTGTAGTGTGTCTGTGCTTTCCTGTAGTGTGTCTGTGCTTTCCTGTAGTGTGCCTGTGCTTTCCTGTAGTGTGTCTGTGCTTTCCTGTAGTGTGTTTGTGCTTTCCTGCAGTGTGCCTGTGCTTTCCTGTAGTGTGTCTGTGCTTTCCTGTAGTGTGTCTGTGCTTTCCTGCAGTGTGCCTGTGCTTTCCTGTAGTGTGTCTGTGCTTTCCTGTAGTGTGCCTGTGCTTTCCTGTAGTGTGCCTGTGCTTTCCTGTAGTGTGTCTGTGCTTTCCTGTAGTGTGGTAGTGTGCCTGTGCTTTCCTGTAGTGTGTCTGTGCTTTCCTGTAGTGTGCCTGTGCTTTCCTGTAGTGTGCCTGTGCTTTCCTGTAGTGTGCCTGTGCTTTCCTGCAGTGTGCCTGTGCTTTCCTGTAGTGTGTCTGTGCTTTCCTGTAGTGTGCCTGTGCTTTCCTGTAGTGTGGTAGTGTGTCTGTGCTTTCCTGCAGTGTGCCTGTGCTTTCCTGTAGTGTGTCTGTGCTTTCCTGTAGTGTGTCTGTGCTTTCCTGTAGTGTGCCTGTGCTTTCCTGTAGTGTGCCTGTGCTTTCCTGTAGTGTGTCTGTGCTTTCCTGTAGTGTGGTAGTGTGTCTGTGCTTTCCTGTAGTGTGCCTGTGCTTTCCTGCAGTGTGCCTGTGCTTTCCTGTAGTGTGTCTGTGCTTTCCTGTAGTGTGTCTGTGCTTTCCTGTAGTGTGCCTGTGCTTTCCTGTAGTGTGCCTGTGCTTTCCTGTAGTGTGTCTGTGCTTTCCTGTAGTGTGCCTGTGCTTTCCTGTAGTGTGTCTGTGCTTTCCTGTAGTGTGCCTGTGCTTTCCTGCAGTGTGCCTGTGCTTTCCTGTAGTGTGTCTGTGCTTTCCTGTAGTGTGGTAGTGTGCCTGTGCTTTCCTGTAGTGTGTCTGTGCTTTCCTGTAGTGTGTCTGTGCTTTCCTGTAGTGTGCCTGTGCTTTCCTGTAGTGTGCCTGTGCTTTCCTGTAGTGTGTCTGTGCTTTCCTGTAGTGTGCCTGTGCTTTCCTGCAGTGTGCCTGTGCTTTCCTGTAGTGTGTCTGTGCTTTCCTGTAGTGTGGTAGTGTGCCTGTGCTTTCCTGTAGTGTGTCTGTGCTTTCCTGTAGTGTGTCTGTGCTTTCCTGTAGTGTGCCTGTGCTTTCCTGTAGTGTGTCTGTGCTTTCCTGTAGTGTGTCTGTGCTTTCCTATAGTGTGTCTGTGCTTTCCTGTAGTGTGCCTGTGCTTTCCTGTAGTGTGCCTGTGCTTTCCTGTAGTGTGCCTGTGCTTTCCTGTAGTGTGTCTGTGCTTTCCTGTAGTGTGCCTGTGCTTTCCTGCAGTGTGCCTGTGCTTTCCTGTAGTGTGTCTGTGCTTTCCTGTAGTGTGGTAGTGTGCCTGTGCTTTCCTGCAGTGTGCCTGTGCTTTCCTGTAGTGTGCCTGTGCTTTCCTGTAGTGTGCCTGTGCTTTCCTGCAGTGTGCCTGTGCTTTCCTGCAGTGTGCCTGTGCTTTCCTGTAGTGTGGTAGTGTGTCTGTGCTTTCCTGTAGTGTGTCTGTGCTTTCCTGCAGTGTGCCTGTGCTTTCCTGTAGTGTGTCTGTGCTTTCCTGTAGTGTGTCTGTGCTTTCCTGCAGTGTGCCTGTGCTTTCCTGCAGTGTGCCTGTGCTTTCCTGTAGTGTGGTAGTGTGTCTGTGCTTTCCTGCAGTGTGCCTGTGCTTTCCTGCAGTGTGCCTGTGCTTTCCTGTAGTGTGGTAGTGTGTCTGTGCTTTCCTGTAGTGTGTCTGTGCTTTCCTGCAGTGTGCCTGTGCTTTCCTGTAGTGTGTCTGTGCTTTCCTGTAGTGTGTCTGTGCTTTCCTGCAGTGTGCCTGTGCTTTCCTGCAGTGTGCCTGTGCTTTCCTGTAGTGTGGTAGTGTATCTGTGCTTTCCTGCAGTGTGCCTGTGCTTTCCTGTAGTGTGCCTGTGCTTTCCTGTAGTGTGGTAGTGTGTCTGTGCTTTCCTGCAGTGTGCCTGTGCTTTCCTGTAGTGTGCCTGTGCTTTCCTGCAGTGTGCCTGTGCTTTCCTGCAGTGTGCCTGTGCTTTCCTGTAGTGTGCCTGTGCTTTCCTGCAGTGTGCCTGTGCTTTCCTGTAGTGTGCCTGTGCTTTCCTGTAGTGTGGTAGTGTGTCTGTGCTTTCCTGCAGTGTGCCTGTGCTTTCCTGTAGTGTGCCTGTGCTTTCCTGCAGTGTGCCTGTGCTTTCCTGTAGTGTGGTAGTGTGTCTGTGCTTTCCTGTAGTGTGTCTGTGCTTTCCTGCAGTGTGCCTGTGCTTTCCTGCAGTGTGCCTGTGCTTTCCTGTAGTGTGGTAGTGTGTCTGTGCTTTCCTGCAGTGTGCCTGTGCTTTCCTGTAGTGTGCCTGTGCTTTCCTGCAGTGTGCCTGTGCTTTCCTGCAGTGTGCCTGTGCTTTCCTGTAGTGTGGTAGTGTGTCTGTGCTTTCCTGTAGTGTGCCTGTGCTTTCCTGCAGTGTGCCTGTGCTTTCCTGTAGTGTGGTAGTGTGTCTGTGCTTTCCTGTAGAGTGTCTGTGCTTTCCTGCAGTGTGCCTGTGCTTTCCTGCAGTGTGCCTGTGCTTTCCTGCAGTGTGCCTGTGCTTTCCTGTAGTGTGGTAGTGTGCCTGTGCTTTCCTGTAGTGTGGTAGTGTGTCTGTGCTTTCCTGCAGTGTGGCTGTGCTTTCCTGTAGTGTGCCTGTGCTTTCCTGTAGTGTGTCTGTGCTTTCCTGCAGTGTGCCTGTGCTTTCCTGTAGTGTGTCTGTGCTTTCCTGTAGTGTGTCTGTGCTTTCCTGCAGTGTGCCTGTGCTTTCCTGCAGTGTGTCTGTGCTTTCCTGTAGTGTGTCTGTGCTTTCCTGTAGTGTGGTAGTGTGTCTGTGCTTTCCTGTAGTGTGCCTGTGCTTTCCTGCAGTGTGCCTGTGCTTTCCTGTAGTGTGCCTGTGCTTTCCTGCAGTGTGCCTGTGCTTTCCTGTAGTGTGTCTGTGCTTTCCTGTAGTGTGCCTGTGCTTTCCTGTAGTGTGCCTGTGCTTTCCTGTAGTGTGCCTGTGCTTTCCTGTAGTGTGTCTGTGCTTTCCTGTAGTGTGCCTGTGCTTTCCTGCAGTGTGCCTGTGCTTTCCTGTAGTGTGCCTGTGCTTTCCTGCAGTGTGCCTGTGCTTTCCTGTAGTGTGTCTGTGCTTTCCTGTAGTGTGCCTGTGCTTTCCTGTAGTGTGCCTGTGCTTTCCTGCAGTGTGCCTGTGCTTTCCTGCAGTGTGCCTGTGCTTTCCTGCAGTGTGCCTGTGCTTTCCTGCAGTGTGCCTGTGCTTTCCTGCAGTGTGCCTGTGCTTTCCTGTAGTGTGCCTGTGCTTTCCTGCAGTGTGCCTGTGCTTTCCTGCAGTGTGCCTGTGCTTTCCTGCAGTGTGCCTGTGCTTTCCTGTAGTGTGCCTGTGCTTTCCTGCAGTGTGCCTGTGCTTTCCTGTAGTGTGCCTGTGCTTTCCTGTAGTGTGGTAGTGTGTCTGTGCTTTCCTGTAGTGTGCCTGTGCTTTCCTGCAGTGTGCCTGTGCTTTCCTGTAGTGTGTCTGTGCTTTCCTGTAGTGTGGTAGTGTGTCTGTGCTTTCCTGTAGTGTGTCTGTGCTTTCCTGTAGTGTGCCTGTGCTTTCCTGTAGTGTGGTAGTGTGTCTGTGCTTTCCTGTAGTGTGCCTGTGCTTTCCTGTAGTGTGCCTGTGCTTTCCTGTAGTGTGGTAGTGTGTCTGTGCTTTCCTGTAGTGTGCCTGTGCTTTCCTGCAGTGTGCCTGTGCTTTCCTGTAGTGTGTCTGTGCTTTCCTGTAGTGTGGTAGTGTGTCTGTGCTTTCCTGTAGTGTGCCTGTGCTTTCCTGCAGTGTGTCTGTGCTTTCCTGTAGTGTGCCTGTGCTTTCCTGTAGTGTGCCTGTGCTTTCCTGTAGTGTGCCTGTGCTTTCCTGTAGTGTGGTAGTGTGTCTGTGCTTTCCTGTAGTGTGCCTGTGCTTTCCTGCAGTGTGCCTGTGCTTTCCTGTAGTGTGTCTGTGCTTTCCTGTAGTGTGGTAGTGTGTCTGTGCTTTCCTGTAGTGTGTCTGTGCTTTCCTGTAGTGTGCCTGTGCTTTCCTGTAGTGTGGTAGTGTGTCTGTGCTTTCCTGTAGTGTGCCTGTGCTTTCCTGTAGTGTGCCTGTGCTTTCCTGTAGTGTGGTAGTGTGTCTGTGCTTTCCTGTAGTGTGCCTGTGCTTTCCTGCAGTGTGCCTGTGCTTTCCTGTAGTGTGTCTGTGCTTTCCTGTAGTGTGGTAGTGTGTCTGTGCTTTCCTGTAGTGTGCCTGTGCTTTCCTGCAGTGTGTCTGTGCTTTCCTGTAGTGTGCCTGTGCTTTCCTGTAGTGTGCCTGTGCTTTCCTGTAGTGTGCCTGTGCTTTCCTGTAGTGTGTCTGTGCTTTCCTGTAGTGTGCCTGTGCTTTCCTGTAGTGTGCCTGTGCTTTCCTGTAGTGTGGTAGTGTGTCTGTGCTTTCCTGTAGTGTGTCTGTGCTTTCCTGTAGTGTGCCTGTGCTTTCCTGTAGTGTGGTAGTGTGTCTGTGCTTTCCTGTAGTGTGCCTGTGCTTTCCTGTAGTGTGCCTGTGCTTTCCTGTAGTGTGCCTGTGCTTTCCTGTAGTGTGGTAGTGTGTCTGTGCTTTCCTGTAGTGTGTCTGTGCTTTCCTGTAGTGTGCCTGTGCTTTCCTGTAGTGTGGTAGTGTGTCTGTGCTTTCCTGTAGTGTGCCTGTGCTTTCCTGTAGTGTGCCTGTGCTTTCCTGTAGTGTGGTAGTGTGTCTGTGCTTTCCTGTAGTGTGCCTGTGCTTTCCTGCAGTGTGCCTGTGCTTTCCTGTAGTGTGTCTGTGCTTTCCTGTAGTGTGGTAGTGTGTCTGTGCTTTCCTGTAGTGTGCCTGTGCTTTCCTGTAGTGTGGTAGTGTGTCTGTGCTTTCCTGTAGTGTGCCTGTGCTTTCCTGCAGTGTGCCTGTGCTTTCCTGTAGTGTGTCTGTGCTTTCCTGTAGTGTGGTAGTGTGTCTGTGCTTTCCTGTAGTGTGTCTGTGCTTTCCTGTAGTGTGCCTGTGCTTTCCTGTAGTGTGGTAGTGTGTCTGTGCTTTCCTGTAGTGTGTCTGTGCTTTCCTGTAGTGTGGTAGTGTGTCTGTGCTTTCCTGTAGTGTGTCTGTGCTTTCCTGTAGTGTGCCTGTGCTTTCCTGCAGTGTGCCTGTGCTTTCCTGTAGTGTGCCTGTGCTTTCCTGCAGTGTGCCTGTGCTTTCCTGTAGTGTGCCTGTGCTTTCCTGTAGTGTGCCTGTGCTTTCCTGCAGTGTGGCTGTGCTTTCCTGTAGTGTGCCTGTGCTTTCCTGTAGTGTGTCTGTGCTTTCCTGCAGTGTGCCTGTGCTTTCCTGTAGTGTGCCTGTGCTTTCCTGTAGTGTGTCTGTGCTTTCCTGCAGTGTGCCTGTGCTTTCCTGTAGTGTGTCTGTGCTTTCCTGTAGTGTGTCTGTGCTTTCCTGTAGTGTGTCTGTGCTTTCCTGTAGTGTGTCTGTGCTTTCCTGTAGTGTGTCTGTGCTTTCCTGTAGTGTGTCTGTGCTTTCCTGCAGTGTGCCTGTGCTTTCCTGCAGTGTGTCTGTGCTTTCCTGTAGTGTGGTAGTGTGCCTGTGCTTTCCTGTAGTGTGTCTGTGCTTTCCTGTAGTGTGTCTGTGCTTTCCTGCAGTGTGCCTGTGCTTTCCTGTAGTGTGTCTGTGCTTTCCTGTAGTGTGCCTGTGCTTTCCTGTAGTGTGCCTGTGCTTTCCTGCAGTGTGCCTGTGCTTTCCTGTAGTGTGCCTGTGCTTTCCTGCAGTGTGCCTGTGCTTTCCTGTAGTGTGGTAGTGTGTCTGTGCTTTCCTGTAGTGTGTCTGTGCTTTCCTGCAGTGTGTCTGTGCTTTCCTGTAGTGTGCCTGTGCTTTCCTGCAGTGTGTCTGTGCTTTCCTGTAGTGTGTCTGTGCTTTCCTGTAGTGTGCCTGTGCTTTCCTGTAGTGTGGTAGTGTGTCTGTGCTTTCCTGTAGTGTGCCTGTGCTTTCCTGCAGTGTGTCTGTGCTTTCCTGTAGTGTGCCTGTGCTTTCCTGTAGCGTGTCTGTGCTTTCCTGTAGTGTGCCTGTGCTTTCCTGTAGTGTGCCTGTGCTTTCCTGTAGTGTGCCTGTGCTTTCCTGTAGCGTGTCTGTGCTTTCCTGTAGTGTGCCTGTGCTTTCCTGTAGTGTGCCTGTGCTTTCCTGCAGTGTGCCTGTGCTTTCCTGCAGTGTGCCTGTGCTTTCCTGTAGTGTGCCTGTGCTTTCCTGTAGTGTGTCTGTGCTTTCCTGTAGTGTGCCTGTGCTTTCCTGTAGTGTGTCTGTGCTTTCCTGCAGTGTGTCTGTGCTTTCCTGTAGTGTGTCTGTGCTTTCCTGTAGTGTGTCTGTGCTTTCCTGTAGTGTGTCTGTGCTTTCCTGTAGTGTGTCTGTGCTTTCCTGCAGTGTGTCTGTGCTTTCCTGCAGTGTGTCTGTGCTTTCCTGTAGTGTGCCTGTGCTTTCCTGCAGTGTGCCTGTGCTTTCCTGTAGTGTGCCTGTGCTTTCCTGTAGTGTGCCTGTGCTTTCCTGTAGTGTGCCTGTGCTTTCCTGCAGTGTGCCTGTGCTTTCCTGTAGTGTGCCTGTGCTTTCCTGCAGTGTGCCTGTGCTTTCCTGCAGTGTGCCTGTGCTTTCCTGTAGTGTGCCTGTGCTTTCCTGTAGTGTGTCTGTGCTTTCCTGCAGTGTGTCTGTGCTTTCCTGTAGTGTGTCTGTGCTTTCCTGTAGTGTGTCTGTGCTTTCCTGTAGTGTGCCTGTGCTTTCCTGTAGTGTGTCTGTGCTTTCCTGCAGTGTGTCTGTGCTTTCCTGCAGTGTGCCTGTGCTTTCCTGCAGTGTGCCTGTGCTTTCCTGTAGTGTGCCTGTGCTTTCCTGCAGTGTGTCTGTGCTTTCCTGTAGTGTGCCTGTGCTTTCCTGTAGTGTGGTAGTGTGTCTGTGCTTTCCTGTAGTGTGCCTGTGCTTTCCTGCAGTGTGTCTGTGCTTTCCTGTAGTGTGCCTGTGCTTTCCTGTAGCGTGTCTGTGCTTTCCTGTAGTGTGCCTGTGCTTTCCTGTAGTGTGTCTGTGCTTTCCTGTAGTGTGCCTGTGCTTTCCTGTAGCGTGTCTGTGCTTTCATGTAGTGTGCCTGTGCTTTCCTGTAGCGTGTCTGTGCTTTCCTGTAGTGTGCCTGTGCTTTCCTGTAGTGTGCCTGTGCTTTCCTGCAGTGTGCCTGTGCTTTCCTGCAGTGTGTCTGTGCTTTCCTGCAGTGTGCCTGTGCTTTCCTGTAGTGTGCCTGTGCTTTCCTGCAGTGTGCCTGTGCTTTCCTGTAGTGTGCCTGTGCTTTCCTGCAGTGTGTCTGTGCTTTCCTGTAGTGTGTCTGTGCTTTCCTGCAGTGTGTCTGTGCTTTCCTGTAGTGTGCCTGTGCTTTCCTGTAGTGTGCCTGTGCTTTCCTGTAGTGTGCCTGTGCTTTCCTGTAGTGTGCCTGTGCTTTCCTGTAGTGTGCCTGTGCTTTCCTGTAGTGTGGTAGTGTGTCTGTGCTTTCCTGTAGTGTGGTAGTGTGCCTGTGCTTTCCTGTAGTGTGCCTGTGCTTTCCTGTAGTGTGGTAGTGTGCCTGTGCTTTCCTGTAGTGTGCCTGTGCTTTCCTGCAGTGTGCCTGTGCTTTCCTGTAGTGTGCCTGTGCTTTCCTGCAGTGTGTCTGTGCTTTCCTGCAGTGTGCCTGTGCTTTCCTGCAGTGTGCCTGTGCTTTCCTGTAGTGTGCCTGTGCTTTCCTGCAGTGTGTCTGTGCTTTCCTGTAGTGTGTCTGTGCTTTCCTGTAGTGTGCCTGTGCTTTCCTGTAGTGTGGTAGTGTGTCTGTGCTTTCCTGTAGTGTGTCTGTGCTTTCCTGTAGTGTGCCTGTGCTTTCCTGTAGTGTGGTAGTGTGTCTGTGCTTTCCTGTAGTGTGCCTGTGCTTTCCTGTAGTGTGCCTGTGCTTTCCTGTAGTGTGGTAGTGTGTCTGTGCTTTCCTGTAGTGTGCCTGTGCTTTCCTGCAGTGTGCCTGTGCTTTCCTGTAGTGTGTCTGTGCTTTCCTGTAGTGTGGTAGTGTGTCTGTGCTTTCCTGTAGTGTGCCTGTGCTTTCCTGTAGTGTGGTAGTGTGTCTGTGCTTTCCTGTAGTGTGCCTGTGCTTTCCTGCAGTGTGCCTGTGCTTTCCTGTAGTGTGTCTGTGCTTTCCTGTAGTGTGGTAGTGTGTCTGTGCTTTCCTGTAGTGTGTCTGTGCTTTCCTGTAGTGTGCCTGTGCTTTCCTGTAGTGTGGTAGTGTGTCTGTGCTTTCCTGTAGTGTGTCTGTGCTTTCCTGTAGTGTGGTAGTGTGTCTGTGCTTTCCTGTAGTGTGTCTGTGCTTTCCTGTAGTGTGCCTGTGCTTTCCTGCAGTGTGCCTGTGCTTTCCTGTAGTGTGCCTGTGCTTTCCTGCAGTGTGCCTGTGCTTTCCTGTAGTGTGCCTGTGCTTTCCTGTAGTGTGCCTGTGCTTTCCTGCAGTGTGGCTGTGCTTTCCTGTAGTGTGCCTGTGCTTTCCTGTAGTGTGTCTGTGCTTTCCTGCAGTGTGCCTGTGCTTTCCTGTAGTGTGCCTGTGCTTTCCTGTAGTGTGTCTGTGCTTTCCTGCAGTGTGCCTGTGCTTTCCTGTAGTGTGCCTGTGCTTTCCTGCAGTGTGCCTGTGCTTTCCTGTAGTGTGGTAGTGTGTCTGTGCTTTCCTGTAGTGTGTCTGTGCTTTCCTGCAGTGTGCCTGTGCTTTCCTGTAGTGTGTCTGTGCTTTCCTGTAGTGTGCCTGTGCTTTCCTGTAGTGTGCCTGTGCTTTCCTGCAGTGTGCCTGTGCTTTCCTGTAGTGTGCCTGTGCTTTCCTGCAGTGTGCCTGTGCTTTCCTGTAGTGTGGTAGTGTGTCTGTGCTTTCCTGTAGTGTGTCTGTGCTTTCCTGCAGTGTGTCTGTGCTTTCCTGTAGTGTGCCTGTGCTTTCCTGCAGTGTGTCTGTGCTTTCCTGTAGTGTGTCTGTGCTTTCCTGTAGTGTGCCTGTGCTTTCCTGTAGTGTGGTAGTGTGTCTGTGCTTTCCTGTAGTGTGCCTGTGCTTTCCTGCAGTGTGTCTGTGCTTTCCTGTAGTGTGCCTGTGCTTTCCTGTAGCGTGTCTGTGCTTTCCTGTAGTGTGCCTGTGCTTTCCTGTAGTGTGCCTGTGCTTTCCTGTAGTGTGCCTGTGCTTTCCTGTAGCGTGTCTGTGCTTTCCTGTAGTGTGCCTGTGCTTTCCTGTAGTGTGCCTGTGCTTTCCTGCAGTGTGCCTGTGCTTTCCTGCAGTGTGCCTGTGCTTTCCTGTAGTGTGCCTGTGCTTTCCTGTAGTGTGCCTGTGCTTTCCTGTAGTGTGTCTGTGCTTTCCTGCAGTGTGTCTGTGCTTTCCTGTAGTGTGTCTGTGCTTTCCTGTAGTGTGTCTGTGCTTTCCTGTAGTGTGTCTGTGCTTTCCTGTAGTGTGTCTGTGCTTTCCTGCAGTGTGTCTGTGCTTTCCTGCAGTGTGTCTGTGCTTTCCTGTAGTGTGCCTGTGCTTTCCTGCAGTGTGCCTGTGCTTTCCTGTAGTGTGCCTGTGCTTTCCTGCAGTGTGCCTGTGCTTTCCTGCAGTGTGCCTGTGCTTTCCTGTAGTGTGCCTGTGCTTTCCTGTAGTGTGCCTGTGCTTTCCTGCAGTGTGCCTGTGCTTTCCTGTAGTGTGCCTGTGCTTTCCTGCAGTGTGCCTGTGCTTTCCTGCAGTGTGCCTGTGCTTTCCTGTAGTGTGCCTGTGCTTTCCTGCAGTGTGTCTGTGCTTTCCTGTAGTGTGTCTGTGCTTTCCTGTAGTGTGTCTGTGCTTTCCTGTAGTGTGCCTGTGCTTTCCTGTAGTGTGTCTGTGCTTTCCTGCAGTGTGTCTGTGCTTTCCTGCAGTGTGCCTGTGCTTTCCTGCAGTGTGCCTGTGCTTTCCTGTAGTGTGCCTGTGCTTTCCTGCAGTGTGTCTGTGCTTTCCTGTAGTGTGCCTGTGCTTTCCTGTAGTGTGGTAGTGTGTCTGTGCTTTCCTGTAGTGTGCCTGTCCTTTCCTGCAGTGTGTCTGTGCTTTCCTGTAGTGTGCCTGTGCTTTCCTGTAGCGTGTCTGTGCTTTCCTGTAGTGTGCCTGTGCTTTCCTGTAGTGTGCCTGTGCTTTCCTGTAGTGTGCCTGTGCTTTCCTGTAGTGTGCCTGTGCTTTCCTGCAGTGTGCCTGTGCTTTCCTGTAGTGTGCCTGTGCTTTCCTGCAGTGTGTCTGTGCTTTCCTGCAGTGTGCCTGTGCTTTCCTGTAGTGTGCCTGTGCTTTCCTGCAGTGTGCCTGTGCTTTCCTGCAGTGTGTCTGTGCTTTCCTGCAGTGTGCCTGTGCTTTCCTGTAGTGTGCCTGTGCTTTCCTGCAGTGTGTCTGTGCTTTCCTGTAGTGTGCCTGTGCTTTCCTGTAGTGTGGTAGTGTGTCTGTGCTTTCCTGCAGTGTGCCTGTGCTTTCCTGCAGTGTGTCTGTGCTTTCCTGCAGTGTGTCTGTGCTTTCCTGTAGTGTGCCTGTGCTTTCCTGTAGCGTGTCTGTGCTTTCCTGTAGTGTGCCTGTGCTTTCCTGTAGTGTGCCTGTGCTTTCCTGCAGTGTGCCTGTGCTTTCCTGTAGTGTGCCTGTGCTTTCCTGTAGTGTGCCTGTGCTTTCCTGTAGTGTGCCTGTGCTTTCCTGCAGTGTGTCTGTGCTTTCCTGCAGTGTGTCTGTGCTTTCCTGCAGTGTGCCTGTGCTTTCCTGCAGTGTGCCTGTGCTTTCCTGTAGTGTGCCTGTGCTTTCCTGTAGTGTGCCTGTGCTTTCCTGCAGTGTGCCTGTGCTTTCCTGTAGTGTGCCTGTGCTTTCCTGCAGTGTGTCTGTGCTTTCCTGCAGTGTGCCTGTGCTTTCCTGTAGTGTGCCTGTGCTTTCCTGCAGTGTGCCTGTGCTTTCCTGTAGTGTGCCTGTGCTTTCCTGCAGTGTGTCTGTGCTTTCCTGCAGTGTGCCTGTGCTTTCCTGCAGTGTGCCTGTGCTTTCCTGTAGTGTGCCTGTGCTTTCCTGCAGTGTGTCTGTGCTTTCCTGTAGTGTGTCTGTGCTTTCCTGTAGTGTGCCTGTGCTTTCCTGTAGTGTGGTAGTGTGTCTGTGCTTTCCTGTAGTGTGCCTGTGCTTTCCTGCAGTGTGCCTGTGCTTTACTGTAGCGTGTCTGTGCTTTCCTGTAGTGTGCCTGTGCTTTCCTGTAGTGTGCCTGTGCTTTCCTGTAGTGTGCCTGTGCTTTCCTGTAGCGTGTCTGTGCTTTCCTGTAGTGTGCCTGTGCTTTCCTGTAGCGTGTCTGTGCTTTCCTGCAGTGTGCCTGTGCTTTCCTGTAGTGTGCCTGTGCTTTCCTGCAGTGTGTCTGTGCTTTCCTGTAGTGTGTCTGTGCTTTCCTGTAGTGTGCCTGTGCTTTCCTGTAGTGTGGTAGTGTGTCTGTGCTTTCCTGTAGTGTGCCTGTGCTTTCCTGCAGTGTGCCTGTGCTTTACTGTAGCGTGTCTGTGCTTTCCTGTAGTGTGCCTGTGCTTTCCTGTAGTGTGCCTGTGCTTTCCTGTAGTGTGCCTGTGCTTTCCTGTAGCGTGTCTGTGCTTTCCTGTAGTGTGCCTGTGCTTTCCTGTAGTGTGCCTGTGCTTTCCTGTAGTGTGCCTGTGCTTTCCTGCAGTGTGTCTGTGCTTTCCTGTAGTGTGCCTGTGCTTTCCTGTAGTGTGCCTGTGCTTTCCTGCAGTGTGCCTGTGCTTTCCTGCAGTGTGCCTGTGCTTTCCTGTAGTGTGTCTGTGCTTTCCTGTAGTGTGCCTGTGCTTTCCTGTAGTGTGCCTGTGCTTTCCTGTAGTGTGTCTGTGCTTTCCTGTAGTGTGCCTGTGCTTTCCTGTAGTGTGCCTGTGCTTTCCTGTAGTGTGCCTGTGCTTTCCTGTAGTGTGCCTGTGCTTTCCTGTAGTGTGGTAGTGTGCCTGTGCTTTCCTGTAGTGTGGTAGTGTGCCTGTGCTTTCCTGTAGCGTGTCTGTGCTTTCCTGCAGTGTGCCTGTGCTTTCCTGTAGTGTGGTAGTGTGCCTGTGCTTTCCTGTAGTGTGCCTGTGCTTTCCTGTAGTGTGCCTGTGCTTTCCTGTAGTGTGCCTGTGCTTTCCTGTAGTGTGCCTGTGCTTTCCTGCAGTGTGCCTGTGCTTTCCTGCAGTGTGTCTGTGCTTTCCTGCATTGTGTCTGTGCTTTCCTGTAGTGTGCCTGTGCTTTCCTGTAGTGTGTCTGTGCTTTCCTGTAGTGTGCCTGTGCTTTCCTGTAGTGTGTCTGTGCTTTCCTGTAGTGTGGTAGTGTGCCTGTGCTTTCCTGTAGTGTGCCTGTGCTTTCCTGTAGTGTGCCTGTGCTTTCCTGCAGTGTGCCTGTGCTTTCCTGTAGTGTGCCTGTGCTTTCCTATAGTGTGCCTGTGCTTTCCTGTAGTGTGGTAGTGTGTCTGTGCTTTCCTGCAGTGTGCCTGTGCTTTCCTATAGTGTGCCTGTGCTTTCCTGTAGTGTGGTAGTGTGCCTGTGCTTTCCTGTAGTGTGCCTGTGCTTTCCTGTAGTGTGCCTGTGCTTTCCTGCAGTGTGCCTGTGCTTTCCTGCAGTGTGCCTGTGCTTTCCTGTAGTGTGTCTGTGCTTTCCTGTAGTGTGCCTGTGCTTTCCTGTAGTGTGCCTGTGCTTTCCTGTAGTGTGTCTGTGCTTTCCTGTAGTGTGCCTGTGCTTTCCTGTAGTGTGCCTGTGCTTTCCTGTAGTGTGCCTGTGCTTTCCTGTAGTGTGCCTGTGCTTTCCTGTAGTGTGGTAGTGTGCCTGTGCTTTCCTGTAGTGTGGTAGTGTGCCTGTGCTTTCCTGTAGCGTGTCTGTGCTTTCCTGCAGTGTGCCTGTGCTTTCCTGTAGTGTGGTAGTGTGCCTGTGCTTTCCTGTAGTGTGCCTGTGCTTTCCTGTAGTGTGCCTGTGCTTTCCTGTAGTGTGCCTGTGCTTTCCTGTAGTGTGCCTGTGCTTTCCTGCAGTGTGCCTGTGCTTTCCTGCAGTGTGTCTGTGCTTTCCTGCATTGTGTCTGTGCTTTCCTGTAGTGTGCCTGTGCTTTCCTGTAGTGTGTCTGTGCTTTCCTGTAGTGTGCCTGTGCTTTCCTGTAGTGTGTCTGTGCTTTCCTGCAGTGTGTCTGTGCTTTCCTGTAGTGTGCCTGTGCTTTCCTGTAGTGTGTCTGTGCTTTCCTGTAGTGTGCCTGTGCTTTCCTGTAGTGTGCCTGTGCTTTCCTGTAGTGTGCCTGTGCTTTCCTGCAGTGTGCCTGTGCTTTCCTGTAGTGTTCCTGTGCTTTCCTGTAGTGTGCCTGTGCTTTCCTGTAGTGTGCCTGTGCTTTCCTGTAGTGTGCCTGTGCTTTCCTGCAGTGTGTCTGTGCTTTCCTGCAGTGTGCCTGTGCTTTCCTGTAGTGTGTCTGTGCTTTCCTGTAGTGTGCCTGTGCTTTCCTGTAGTGTGTCTGTGCTTTCCTGTAGTGTGCCTGTGCTTTCCTGTAGTGTGTCTGTGCTTTCCTGCAGTGTGCCTGTGCTTTCCTGTAGTGTGCCTGTGCTTTCCTGCAGTGTGTCTGTGCTTTCCTGCAGTGTGCCTGTGCTTTCCTGTAGTGTGTCTGTGCTTTCCTGCAGTGTGTCTGTGCTTTCCTGCAGTGTGCCTGTGCTTTCCTGTAGTGTGCCTGTGCTTTCCTGCAGTGTGTCTGTGCTTTCCTGTAGTGTGCCTGTGCTTTCCTGCAGTGTGTCTGTGCTTTCCTGTAGTGTGCCTGTGCTTTCCTGTAGTGTGTCTGTGCTTTCCTGTAGTGTGCCTGTGCTTTCCTGTAGTGTGTCTGTGCTTTCCTGCAGTGTGCCTGTGCTTTCCTGTAGTGTGCCTGTGCTTTCCTGCAGTGTGTCTGTGCTTTCCTGTAGTGTGCCTGTGCTTTCCTGCAGTGTGTCTGTGCTTTCCTGTAGTGTGCCTGTGCTTTCCTGTAGTGTGTCTGTGCTTTCCTGTAGTGTGCCTGTGCTTTCCTGTAGTGTGTCTGTGCTTTCCTGTAGTGTGCCTGTGCTTTCCTGTAGTGTGTCTGTGCTTTCCTGCAGTGTGCCTGTGCTTTCCTGTAGTGTGCCTGTGCTTTCCTGCAGTGTGTCTGTGCTTTCCTGCAGTGTGCCTGTGCTTTCCTGTAGTGTGTCTGTGCTTTCCTGCAGTGTGTCTGTGCTTTCCTGCAGTGTGCCTGTGCTTTCCTGTAGTGTGCCTGTGCTTTCCTGCAGTGTGCCTGTGCTTTCCTGTAGTGTGCCTGTGCTTTCCTGCAGTGTGTCTGTGCTTTCCTGTAGTGTGCCTGTGCTTTCCTGCAGTGTGCCTGTGCTTTCCTGTAGTGTGTCTGTGCTTTCCTGTAGTGTGCCTGTGCTTTCCTGTAGTGTGTCTGTGCTTTCCTGCAGTGTGTCTGTGCTTTCCTGCAGTGTGCCTGTGCTTTCCTGTAGTGTGTCTGTGCTTTCCTGTAGTGTGCCTGTGCTTTCCTGTAGTGTGCCTGTGCTTTCCTGTAGTGTGCCTGTGCTTTCCTGCAGTGTGCCTGTGCTTTCCTGCAGTGTGCCTGTGCTTTCCTGTAGTGTGTCTGTGCTTTCCTGTAGTGTGCCTGTGCTTTCCTGTAGTGTGCCTGTGCTTTCCTGCAGTGTGTCTGTGCTTTCCTGTAGTGTGCCTGTGCTTTCCTGTAGTGTGTCTGTGCTTTCCTGTAGTGTGCCTGTGCTTTCCTGTAGTGTGCCTGTGCTTTCCTGTAGTGTGCCTGTGCTTTCCTGTAGTGTGTCTGTGCTTTCCTGCAGTGTGCCTGTGCTTTCCTGTAGTGTGCCTGTGCTTTCCTGCAGTGTGTCTGTGCTTTCCTGTAGTGTGTCTGTGCTTTCCTGTAGTGTGCCTGTGCTTTCCTGTAGTGTGGTAGTGTGTCTGTGCTTTCCTGTAGTGTGCCTGTGCTTTCCTGTAGTGTGGTAGTGTGTCTGTGCTTTCCTGCAGTGTGTCTGTGCTTTCCTGCAGTGTGCCTGTGCTTTCCTGCAGTGTGCCTGTGCTTTCCTGTAGTGTGCCTGTGCTTTCCTGCAGTGTGTCTGTGCTTTCCTGTAGTGTGCCTGTGCTTTCCTGTAGTGTGTCTGTGCTTTCCTGTAGTGTGCCTGTGCTTTCCTGTAGTGTGTCTGTGCTTTCCTGCAGTGTGTCTGTGCTTTCCTGTAGTGTGCCTGTGCTTTCCTGTAGTGTGTCTGTGCTTTCCTGTAGTGTGCCTGTGCTTTCCTGTAGTGTGCCTGTGCTTTCCTGTAGTGTGCCTGTGCTTTCCTGCAGTGTGCCTGTGCTTTCCTGTAGTGTGCCTCTGCTTTCCTGTAGTGTGTCTGTGCTTTCCTGTAGTGTGCCTGTGCTTTCCTGTAGTGTGCCTGTGCTTTCCTGCAGTGTGTCTGTGCTTTCCTGTAGTGTGCCTGTGCTTTCCTGTAGTGTGTCTGTGCTTTCCTGTAGTGTGCCTGTGCTTTCCTGTAGTGTGTCTGTGCTTTCCTGCAGTGTGCCTGTGCTTTCCTGTAGTGTGCCTGTGCTTTCCTGCAGTGTGTCTGTGCTTTCCTGTAGTGTGCCTGTGCTTTCCTGTAGTGTGGTAGTGTGTCTGTGCTTTCCTGTAGTGTGCCTGTGCTTTCCTGTAGTGTGTCTGTGCTTTCCTGTAGTGTGTCTGTGCTTTCCTGTAGTGTGTCTGTGCTTTCCTGCAGTGTGCCTGTGCTTTCCTGTAGTGTGGTAGTGTGCCTGTGCTTTCCTGTAGTGTGTCTGTGCTTTCCTGTAGTGTGTCTGTGCTTTCCTGCAGTGTGCCTGTGCTTTTCTGTAGTGTGCCTGTGCTTTCCTGTAGTGTGGTAGTGTGCCTGTGCTTTCCTGTAGTGTGCCTGTGCTTTCCTGCAGTGTGCCTGTGCTTTCCTGCAGTGTGCCTGTGCTTTCCTGTAGCGTGTCTGTGCTTTCCTGTAGTGTGCCTGTGCTTTCCTGCAGTGTGCCTGTGCTTTTCTGTAGTGTGCCTGTGCTTTCCTGTAGTGTGGTAGTGTGTCTGTGCTTTCCTGTAGTGTGCCTGTGCTTTCCTGTAGCGTGTCTGTGCTTTCCTGTAGTGTGCCTGTGCTTTCCTGTAGTGTGTCTGTGCTTTCCTGCAGTGTGCCTGTGCTTTCCTGTAGTGTGGTAGTGTGCCTGTGCTTTCCTGTAGTGTGTCTGTGCTTTCCTGTAGTGTGTCTGTGCTTTCCTGCAGTGTGCCTGTGCTTTCCTGCAGTGTGCCTGTGCTTTCCTGCAGTGTGCCTGTGCTTTCCTGTAGTGTGTCTGTGCTTTCCTGTAGTGTGTCTGTGCTTTCCTGCAGTGTGTCTGTGCTTTCCTGTAGTGTGCCTGTGCTTTCCTGTAGTGTGCCTGTGCTTTCCTGTAGTGTGCCTGTGCTTTCCTGTAGTGTGTCTGTGCTTTCCTGTAGTGTGCCTGTGCTTTCCTGTAGTGTGCCTGTGCTTTCCTGTAGTGTGTCTGTGCTTTCCTGTAGTGTGTCTGTGCTTTCCTGCAGTGTGTCTGTGCTTTCCTGTAGTGTGTCTGTGCTTTCCTGCAGTGTGCCTGTGCTTTCCTGTAGTGTGCCTGTGCTTTCCTGTAGTGTGCCTGTGCTTTCCTGTAGTGTGGTAGTGTGTCTGTGCTTTCCTGTAGTGTGCCTGTGCTTTCCTGCAGTGTGCCTGTGCTTTCCTGTAGTGTGTCTGTGCTTTCCTGTAGTGTGGTAGTGTGTCTGTGCTTTCCTGTAGTGTGCCTGTGCTTTCCTGTAGTGTGCCTGTGCTTTCCTGTAGTGTGGTAGTGTGTCTGTGCTTTCCTGTAGTGTGCCTGTGCTTTCCTGCAGTGTGCCTGTGCTTTCCTGTAGTGTGGTAGTGTGTCTGTGCTTTCCTGTAGTGTGCCTGTGCTTTCCTGTAGTGTGCCTGTGCTTTCCTGCAGTGTGTCTGTGCTTTCCTGCAGTGTGCCTGTGCTTTCCTGCAGTGTGCCTGTGCTTTCCTGTAGTGTGCCTGTGCTTTCCTGCAGTGTGTCTGTGCTTTCCTGTAGTGTGTCTGTGCTTTCCTGTAGTGTGCCTGTGCTTTCCTGTAGTGTGGTAGTGTGTCTGTGCTTTCCTGTAGTGTGCCTGTGCTTTCCTGCAGTGTGTCTGTGCTTTCCTGTAGTGTGCCTGTGCTTTCCTGTAGCGTGTCTGTGCTTTCCTGTAGTGTGCCTGTGCTTTCCTGCAGTGTGCCTGTGCTTTCCTGTAGTGTGTCTGTGCTTTCCTGTAGTGTGGTAGTGTGTCTGTGCTTTCCTGTAGTGTGCCTGTGCTTTCCTGTAGTGTGCCTGTGCTTTCCTGTAGTGTGGTAGTGTGTCTGTGCTTTCCTGTAGTGTGCCTGTGCTTTCCTGCAGTGTGCCTGTGCTTTCCTGTAGTGTGCCTGTGCTTTCCTGTAGTGTGGTAGTGTGTCTGTGCTTTCCTGTAGTGTGCCTGTGCTTTCCTGTAGTGTGCCTGTGCTTTCCTGCAGTGTGTCTGTGCTTTCCTGCAGTGTGCCTGTGCTTTCCTGCAGTGTGCCTGTGCTTTCCTGTAGTGTGCCTGTGCTTTCCTGCAGTGTGTCTGTGCTTTCCTGTAGTGTGTCTGTGCTTTCCTGTAGTGTGCCTGTGCTTTCCTGTAGTGTGGTAGTGTGTCTGTGCTTTCCTGTAGTGTGCCTGTGCTTTCCTGCAGTGTGTCTGTGCTTTCCTGTAGTGTGTCTGTGCTTTCCTGTAGCGTGCCTGTGCTTTCCTGTAGCGTGCCTGTGCTTTCCTGTAGTGTGCCTGTGCTTTCCTGTAGTGTGCCTGTGCTTTCCTGCAGTGTGCCTGTGCTTTCCTGCAGTGTGCCTGTGCTTTCCTGTAGTGTGCCTGTGCTTTCCTGTAGTGTGCCTGTGCTTTCCTGCAGTGTGCCTGTGCTTTCCTGCAGTGTGCCTGTGCTTTCCTGTAGTGTGTCTGTGCTTTCCTGTAGTGTGCCTGTGCTTTCCTGTAGTGTGCCTGTGCTTTCCTGTAGTGTGCCTGTGCTTTCCTGTAGTGTGCCTGTGCTTTCCTGCAGTGTGTCTGTGCTTTCCTGTAGTGTGCCTGTGCTTTCCTGTAGCGTGTCTGTGCTTTCCTGTAGTGTGCCTGTGCTTTCCTGTAGTGTGCCTGTGCTTTCCTGTAGTGTGGTAGTGTGCCTGTGCTTTCCTGTAGTGTGGTAGTGTGTCTGTGCTTTCCTGTAGTGTGCCTGTGCTTTCCTGCAGTGTGCCTGTGCTTTCCTGTAGTGTGTCTGTGCTTTCCTGTAGTGTGGTAGTGTGTCTGTGCTTTCCTGTAGTGTGCCTGTGCTTTCCTGTAGTGTGCCTGTGCTTTCCTGTAGTGTGGTAGTGTGTCTGTGCTTTCCTGTAGTGTGCCTGTGCTTTCCTGCAGTGTGCCTGTGCTTTCCTGTAGTGTGGTAGTGTGTCTGTGCTTTCCTGTAGTGTGCCTGTGCTTTCCTGTAGTGTGCCTGTGCTTTCCTGCAGTGTGTCTGTGCTTTCCTGCAGTGTGCCTGTGCTTTCCTGCAGTGTGCCTGTGCTTTCCTGTAGTGTGCCTGTGCTTTCCTGCAGTGTGTCTGTGCTTTCCTGTAGTGTGTCTGTGCTTTCCTGTAGTGTGCCTGTGCTTTCCTGTAGTGTGGTAGTGTGTCTGTGCTTTCCTGTAGTGTGCCTGTGCTTTCCTGCAGTGTGTCTGTGCTTTCCTGTAGTGTGCCTGTGCTTTCCTGTAGCGTGTCTGTGCTTTCCTGTAGTGTGCCTGTGCTTTCCTGCAGTGTGCCTGTGCTTTCCTGTAGTGTGTCTGTGCTTTCCTGTAGTGTGGTAGTGTGTCTGTGCTTTCCTGTAGTGTGCCTGTGCTTTCCTGTAGTGTGCCTGTGCTTTCCTGTAGTGTGGTAGTGTGTCTGTGCTTTCCTGTAGTGTGCCTGTGCTTTCCTGCAGTGTGCCTGTGCTTTCCTGTAGTGTGCCTGTGCTTTCCTGTAGTGTGGTAGTGTGTCTGTGCTTTCCTGTAGTGTGCCTGTGCTTTCCTGTAGTGTGCCTGTGCTTTCCTGCAGTGTGTCTGTGCTTTCCTGCAGTGTGCCTGTGCTTTCCTGCAGTGTGCCTGTGCTTTCCTGTAGTGTGTCTGTGCTTTCCTGTAGTGTGTCTGTGCTTTCCTGTAGTGTGCCTGTGCTTTCCTGCAGTGTGCCTGTGCTTTCCTGTAGTGTGTCTGTGCTTTCCTGTAGTGTGCCTGTGCTTTCCTGCAGTGTGCCTGTGCTTTCCTGCAGTGTGCCTGTGCTTTCCTGCAGTGTGTCTGTGCTTTCCTGTAGTGTGGTAGTGTGCCTGTGCTTTCCTGTAGTGTGCCTGTGCTTTCCTGCAGTGTGTCTGTGCTTTCCTGTAGTGTGTCTGTGCTTTCCTGTAGTGTGCCTGTGCTTTCCTGTAGTGTGGTAGTGTGTCTGTGCTTTCCTGTAGTGTGCCTGTGCTTTCCTGCAGTGTGTCTGTGCTTTCCTGTAGTGTGTCTGTGCTTTCCTGTAGCGTGCCTGTGCTTTCCTGTAGCGTGCCTGTGCTTTCCTGCAGTGTGCCTGTGCTTTCCTGCAGTGTGCCTGTGCTTTCCTGCAGTGTGCCTGTGCTTTCCTGCAGTGTGCCTGTGCTTTCCTGCAGTGTGCCTGTGCTTTCCTGTAGTGTGCCTGTGCTTTCCTGCAGTGTGCCTGTGCTTTCCTGCAGTGTGCCTGTGCTTTCCTGCAGTGTGCCTGTGCTTTCCTGTAGTGTGCCTGTGCTTTCCTGCAGTGTGCCTGTGCTTTCCTGTAGTGTGCCTGTGCTTTCCTGTAGTGTGCCTGTGCTTTCCTGTAGTGTGTCTGTGCTTTCCTGTAGTGTGCCTGTGCTTTCCTGTAGTGTGTCTGTGCTTTCCTGCGGTGTGTCTGTGCTTTCCTGTGGTGTGCCTGTGCTTTCCTGTAGTGTGCCTGTGCTTTCCTGTAGTGTGCCTGTGCTTTCCTGTAGTGTGCCTGTGCTTTCCTGTAGTGTGCCTGTGCTTTCCTGTAGTGTGCCTGTGCTTTCCTGCAGTGTGCCTGTGCTTTCCTGTAGTGTGCCTGTGCTTTCCTGCAGTGTGTCTGTGCTTTCCTGTAGTGTGCCTGTGCTTTCCTGTAGTGTGTCTGTGCTTTCCTGTAGTGTGCCTGTGCTTTCCTGTAGTGTGTCTGTGCTTTCCTGCAGTGTGTCTGTGCTTTCCTGTAGTGTGCCTGTGCTTTCCTGTAGTGTGTCTGTGCTTTCCTGTAGTGTGCCTGTGCTTTCCTGTAGTGTGCCTGTGCTTTCCTGCAGTGTGCCTGTGCTTTCCTGCAGTGTGCCTGTGCTTTCCTGTAGTGTGCCTGTGCTTTCCTGTAGTGTGTCTGTGCTTTCCTGTAGTGTGCCTGTGCTTTCCTGTAGTGTGCCTGTGCTTTCCTGCAGTGTGTCTGTGCTTTCCTGCAGTGTGCCTGTGCTTTCCTGTAGTGTGTCTGTGCTTTCCTGTAGTGTGCCTGTGCTTTCCTGTAGTGTGCCTGTGCTTTCCTGTAGTGTGTCTGTGCTTTCCTGTAGTGTGCCTGTGCTTTCCTGTAGTGTGCCTGTGCTTTCCTGTAGTGTGCCTGTGCTTTCCTGCAGTGTGCCTGTGCTTTCCTGTAGTGTGCCTGTGCTTTCCTGTAGTGTGTCTGTGCTTTCCTGTAGTGTGCCTGTGCTTTCCTGTAGTGTGTCTGTGCTTTCCTGCAGTGTGCCTGTGCTTTCCTGTAGTGTGCCTGTGCTTTCCTGCAGTGTGCCTGTGCTTTCCTGCAGTGTGCCTGTGCTTTCCTGTAGTGTGTCTGTGCTTTCCTGTAGTGTGCCTGTGCTTTCCTGTAGTGTGCCTGTGCTTTCCTGTAGTGTGCATGTGCTTTCCTGCAGTGTGTCTGTGCTTTCCTGTAGTGTGTCTGTGCTTTCCTGTAGTGTGCCTGTGCTTTCCTGTAGTGTGGTAGTGTGTCTGTGCTTTCCTGTAGTGTGCCTGTGCTTTCCTGTAGTGTGTCTGTGCTTTCCTGTAGTGTGTCTGTGCTTTCCTGTAGTGTGTCTGTGCTTTCCTGCAGTGTGCCTGTGCTTTCCTGTAGTGTGGTAGTGTGCCTGTGCTTTCCTGTAGTGTGCCTGTGCTTTCCTGTAGTGTGTCTGTGCTTTCCTGTAGTGTGTCTGTGCTTTCCTGTAGTGTGTCTGTGCTTTCCTGCAGTGTGCCTGTGCTTTTCTGTAGTGTGCCTGTGCTTTCCTGTAGTGTGGTAGTGTGCCTGTGCTTTCCTGTAGTGTGTCTGTGCTTTCCTGTAGTGTGCCTGTGCTTTCCTGCAGTGTGCCTGTGCTTTCCTGCAGTGTGTCTGTGCTTTCCTGTAGTGTGTCTGTGCTTTCCTGTAGTGTGGTAGTGTGTCTGTGCTTTCCTGTAGTGTGCCTGTGCTTTCCTGTAGTGTGGTAGTGTGCCTGTGCTTTCCTGTAGTGTGCCTGTGCTTTCCTGTAGTGTGTCTGTGCTTTCCTGTAGTGTGTCTGTGCTTTCCTGTAGTGTGTCTGTGCTTTCCTGCAGTGTGCCTGTGCTTTCCTGTAGTGTGGTAGTGTGCCTGTGCTTTCCTGTAGTGTGCCTGTGCTTTCCTGTAGTGTGTCTGTGCTTTCCTGTAGTGTGTCTGTGCTTTCCTGTAGTGTGTCTGTGCTTTCCTGCAGTGTGCCTGTGCTTTCCTGTAGTGTGCCTGTGCTTTCCTGTAGTGTGTCTGTGCTTTCCTGTAGTGTGTCTGTGCTTTCCTGCAGTGTGCCTGTGCTTTCCTGTAGTGTGCCTGTGCTTTCCTGCAGTGTGTCTGTGCTTTCCTGTAGTGTGCCTGTGCTTTCCTGTAGTGTGTCTGTGCTTTCCTGTAGTGTGCCTGTGCTTTCCTGTAGTGTGTCTGTGCTTTCCTGCAGTGTGTCTGTGCTTTCCTGTAGTGTGCCTGTGCTTTCCTGTAGTGTGTCTGTGCTTTCCTGTAGTGTGCCTGTGCTTTCCTGTAGTGTGCCTGTGCTTTCCTGCAGTGTGCCTGTGCTTTCCTGCAGTGTGCCTGTGCTTTCCTGTAGTGTGCCTGTGCTTTCCTGTAGTGTGTCTGTGCTTTCCTGTAGTGTGCCTGTGCTTTCCTGTAGTGTGCCTGTGCTTTCCTGCAGTGTGTCTGTGCTTTCCTGCAGTGTGCCTGTGCTTTCCTGTAGTGTGTCTGTGCTTTCCTGTAGTGTGCCTGTGCTTTCCTGTAGTGTGCCTGTGCTTTCCTGTAGTGTGTCTGTGCTTTCCTGTAGTGTGCCTGTGCTTTCCTGTAGTGTGCCTGTGCTTTCCTGTAGTGTGCCTGTGCTTTCCTGCAGTGTGCCTGTGCTTTCCTGTAGTGTGCCTGTGCTTTCCTGTAGTGTGTCTGTGCTTTCCTGTAGTGTGCCTGTGCTTTCCTGTAGTGTGTCTGTGCTTTCCTGCAGTGTGCCTGTGCTTTCCTGTAGTGTGCCTGTGCTTTCCTGCAGTGTGCCTGTGCTTTCCTGCAGTGTGCCTGTGCTTTCCTGTAGTGTGTCTGTGCTTTCCTGTAGTGTGCCTGTGCTTTCCTGTAGTGTGCCTGTGCTTTCCTGTAGTGTGCATGTGCTTTCCTGCAGTGTGTCTGTGCTTTCCTGTAGTGTGTCTGTGCTTTCCTGTAGTGTGCCTGTGCTTTCCTGTAGTGTGGTAGTGTGTCTGTGCTTTCCTGTAGTGTGCCTGTGCTTTCCTGTAGTGTGTCTGTGCTTTCCTGTAGTGTGTCTGTGCTTTCCTGTAGTGTGTCTGTGCTTTCCTGCAGTGTGCCTGTGCTTTCCTGTAGTGTGGTAGTGTGCCTGTGCTTTCCTGTAGTGTGTCTGTGCTTTCCTGTAGTGTGTCTGTGCTTTCCTGCAGTGTGCCTGTGCTTTTCTGTAGTGTGCCTGTGCTTTCCTGTAGTGTGGTAGTGTGCCTGTGCTTTCCTGTAGTGTGTCTGTGCTTTCCTGTAGTGTGTCTGTGCTTTCCTGCAGTGTGCCTGTGCTTTCCTGTAGTGTGGTAGTGTGTCTGTGCTTTCCTGTAGTGTGTCTGTGCTTTCCTGCAGTGTGCCTGTGCTTTCCTGCAGTGTGCCTGTGCTTTCCTGCAGTGTGCCTGTGCTTTCCTGTAGTGTGCCTGTGCTTTCCTGTAGTGTGCCTGTGCTTTCCTGCAGTGTGCCTGTGCTTTCCTGTAGTGTGCCTGTGCTTTCCTGTAGTGTGCCTGTGCTTTCCTGCAGTGTGCCTGTGCTTTCCTGTAGTGTGCCTGTGCTTTCCTGTAGTGTGTCTGTGCTTTCCTGCAGTGTGCCTGTGCTTTCCTGCAGTGTGCCTGTGCTTTCCTGTAGTGTGGTAGTGTGCCTGTGCTTTCCTGTAGTGTGTCTGTGCTTTCCTGCAGTGTGCCTGTGCTTTCCTGCAGTGTGCCTGTGCTTTCCTGCAGTGTGCCTGTGCTTTCCTGTAGTGTGCCTGTGCTTTCCTGTAGTGTGCCTGTGCTTTCCTGTAGTGTGTCTGTGCTTTCCTGTAGTGTGGTAGTGTGTCTGTGCTTTCCTGTAGTGTGCCTGTGCTTTCCTGCAGTGTGTCTGTGCTTTCCTGTAGTGTGCCTGTGCTTTCCTGCAGTGTGTCTGTGCTTTCCTGTAGTGTGCCTGTGCTTTCCTGCAGTGTGTCTGTGCTTTCCTGTAGTGTGCCTGTGCTTTCCTGTAGTGTGCCTGTGCTTTCCTGTAGTGTGCCTGTGCTTTCCTGTAGTGTGGTAGTGTGCCTGTGCTTTCCTGTAGTGTGTCTGTGCTTTCCTGCAGTGTGCCTGTGCTTTCCTGCAGTGTGCCTGTGCTTTCCTGCAGTGTGCCTGTGCTTTCCTGCAGTGTGCCTGTGCTTTCCTGTAGTGTGCCTGTGCTTTCCTGTAGTGTGTCTGTGCTTTCCTGCAGTGTGCCTGTGCTTTCCTGCAGTGTGCCTGTGCTTTCCTGCAGTGTGCCTGTGCTTTCCTGCAGTGTGCCTGTGCTTTCCTGCAGTGTGCCTGTGCTTTCCTGCAGTGTCCCTGTGCTTTCCTGCAGTGTGTCTGTGCTTTCCTGTAGTGTGCCTGTGCTTTCCTGTAGTGTGGTAGTGTGTCTGTGCTTTCCTGCAGTGTGCCTGTGCTTTCCTGTAGTGTGTCTGTGCTTTCCTGCAGTGTGCCTGTGCTTTCCTGTAGTGTGCCTGTGCTTTCCTGTAGTGTGTCTGTGCTTTCCTGTAGTGTGCCTGTGCTTTCCTGTAGTGTGCCTGTGCTTTCCTGCAGTATGTCTGTGCTTTCCTGTAGTGTGCCTGTGCTTTCCTGCAGTGTGCCTGTGCTTTCCTGCAGTGTGTCTGTGCTTTCCTGTAGTGTGCCTGTGCTTTCCTGCAGTGTGCCTGTACTTTCCTGTAGTGTGCCTGTGCTTTCCTGCAGTGTGCCTGTGCTTTCCTGCAGTGTGCCTGTGCTTTCCTGTAGTGTGGTAGTGTGCCTGTGCTTTCCTGTAGTGTGCCTGTGCTTTCCTGTAGTGTGCCTGTGCTTTCCTGTAGTGTGCCTGTGCTTTCCTGTAGTGTGCCTGTGCTTTCCTGTAGTGTGCCTGTGCTTTCCTGTAGTGTGCCTGTGCTTTCCTGTAGTGTGTCTGTGCTTTCCTGTAGTGTGTCTGTGCTTTCCTGTAGTGTGTCTGTGCTTTCCTGTAGTGTGCCTGTGCTTTCCTGTAGTGTGTCTGTGCTTTCCTGCAGTGTGTCTGTGCTTTCCTGTAGTGTGCCTGTGCTTTCCTGTAGTGTGCCTGTGCTTTCCTGCAGTGTGTCTGTGCTTTCCTGTAGTGTGTCTGTGCTTTCCTGTAGTGTGTCTGTGCTTTCCTGTAGTGTGCCTGTGCTTTCCTGTAGTGTGCCTGTGCTTTCCTGCAGTGTGCCTGTGCTTTCCTGTTGTGTCCCTTGCTTTCCTGTAGTGTGGTAGTGTGCCTGTGCTTTCCTGTAGTGTGCCTGTGCTTTCCTGCAGTGTGCCTGTGCTTTCCTGTAGTGTGCCTGTGCTTTCCTGTAGTGTGGTAGTGTGTCTGTGCTTTCCTGTAGTGTGCCTGTGCTTTCCTGTAGTGTGCCTGTGCTTTCCTGTAGTGTGGTAGTGTGTCTGTGCTTTCCTGCAGTGTGCCTGTGCTTTCCTGTAGTGTGGTAGTGTGTCTGTGCTTTCCTGTAGTGTGTCTGTGCTTTCCTGCAGTGTGCCTGTGCTTTCCTGCAGTGTGCCTGTGCTTTCCTGTAGTGTGCCTGTGCTTTCCTGCAGTGTGCCTGTGCTTTCCTGTAGTGTGCCTGTGCTTTCCTGTAGTGTGCCTGTGCTTTCCTGCAGTGTGCCTGTGCTTTCCTGTAGTGTGTCTGTGCTTTCCTGCAGTGTGCCTGTGCTTTCCTGTAGTGTGCCTGTGCTTTCCTGCAGTGTGCCTGTGCTTTCCTGTAGTGTGCCTGTGCTTTCCTGTAGTGTGTCTGTGCTTTCCTGTAGTGTGCCTGTGCTTTCCTGCAGTGTGCCTGTGCTTTCCTGTAGTGTGCCTGTGCTTTCCTGTAGTGTGCCTGTGCTTTCCTGTAGTGTGGTAGTGTGCCTGTGCTTTCCTGCAGTGTGCCTGTGCTTTCCTATAGTGTGCCTGTGCTTTCCTGTAGTGTGCCTGTGCTTTCCTATAGTGTGCCTGTGCTTTCCTATAGTGTGCCTGTGCTTTCCTATAGTGTGCCTGTGCTTTCCTGCAGTGTGCCTGTGCTTTCCTATAGTGTGCCTGTGCTTTCCTGTAGTGTGGTAGTGTGCCTGTGCTTTCCTGTAGTGTGCCTGTGCTTTCCTGTAGTGTGCCTGTGCTTTCCTGCAGTGTGTCTGTGCTTTCCTGTAGTGTGCCTGTGCTTTCCTGCAGTGTGCCTGTGCTTTCCTGTAGTGTGTCTGTGCTTTCCTGTAGTGTGGTAGTGTGCCTGTGCTTTCCTGTAGTGTGCCTGTGCTTTCCTGCAGTGTGCCTGTGCTTTCCTGTAGTGTGTCTGTGCTTTCCTGTAGTGTGCCTGTGCTTTCCTGCAGTGTGCCTGTGCTTTCCTGCAGTGTGTCTGTGCTTTCCTGTAGTGTGCCTGTGCTTTCCTGTAGTGTGTCTGTGCTTTCCTGTAGTGTGCCTGTGCTTTCCTGCAGTGTGCCTGTGCTTTCCTGTAGTGTGCCTGTGCTTTCCTGTAGTGTGCCTGTGCTTTCCTGCAGTGTGCCTGTGCTTTCCTGCAGTGTGCCTGTGCTTTCCTGCAGTGTGCCTGTGCTTTCCTGTAGTGTGCCTGTGCTTTCCTGCAGTGTGCCTGTGCTTTCCTGTAGTGTGCCTGTGCTTTCCTGTAGTGTGCCTGTGCTTTCCTGTAGTGTGTCTGTGCTTTCCTGTAGTGTGCCTGTGCTTTCCTGTAGTGTGCCTGTGCTTTCCTGTAGTGTGTCTGTGCTTTCCTGTAGTGTGCCTGTGCTTTCCTGTAGCGTGTCTGTGCTTTCCTGTAGTGTGTCTGTGCTTTCCTGTAGTGTGTCTGTGCTTTCCTGTAGTGTGCCTGTGCTTTCCTGTAGTGTGCCTGTGCTTTCCTGTAGTGTGTCTGTGCTTTCCTGTAGTGTGCCTGTGCTTTCCTGTAGTGTGCCTGTGCTTTCCTGTAGTGTGTCTGTGCTTTCCTGTAGTGTGCCTGTGCTTTCCTGTAGCGTGTCTGTGCTTTCCTGTAGTGTGCCTGTGCTTTCCTGCAGTGTGCCTGTGCTTTCCTGCAGTGTGCCTGTGCTTTCCTGTAGTGTGCCTGTGCTTTCCTGCAGTGTGCCTGTGCTTTCCTGTAGTGTGCCTGTGCTTTCCTGTAGTGTGCCTGTGCTTTCCTGTAGTGTGTCTGTGCTTTCCTGTAGTGTGCCTGTGCTTTCCTGTAGTGTGCCTGTGCTTTCCTGTAGTGTGCCTGTGCTTTCCTGTAGCGTGTCTGTGCTTTCCTGTAGTGTGCCTGTGCTTTCCTGCAGTGTGCCTGTGCTTTCCTGTAGTGTGGTAGTGTGTCTGTGCTTTCCTGTAGTGTGTCTGTGCTTTCCTGCAGTGTGCCTGTGCTTTCCTGTAGTGTGGTAGTGTGTCTGTGCTTTCCTGTAGTGTGTCTGTGCTTTCCTGCAGTGTGCCTGTGCTTTCCTGTAGTGTGGTAGTGTGTCTGTGCTTTCCTGTAGTGTGTCTGTGCTTTCCTGTAGTGTGGTAGTGTGTCTGTGCTTTCCTGTAGTGTGCCTGTGCTTTCCTGCAGTGTGCCTGTGCTTTCCTGTAGTGTGCCTGTGCTTTCCTGCAGTGTGCCTGTGCTTTCCTGCAGTGTGCCTGTGCTTTCCTGTAGTGTGGTAGTGTGTCTGTGCTTTCCTGTAGTGTGTCTGTGCTTTCCTGCAGTGTGCCTGTGCTTTCCTGTAGTGTGCCTGTGCTTTCCTGTAGTGTGCCTGTGCTTTCCTGTAGTGTGCCTGTGCTTTCCTGTAGTGTGGTAGTGTGTCTGTGCTTTCCTGTAGTGTGCCTGTGCTTTCCTGTAGTGTGGTAGTGTGTCTGTGCTTTCCTGTAGTGTGCCTGTGCTTTCCTGTAGTGTGCCTGTGCTTTCCTGTAGTGTGGTAGTGTGTCTGTGCTTTCCTGTAGTGTGCCTGTGCTTTCCTGTAGTGTGCCTGTGCTTTCCTGTAGTGTGGTAGTGTGTCTGTGCTTTTCTGTAGTGTGCCTGTGCTTTCCTGTAGTGTGGTAGTGTGTCTGTGCTTTCCTGTAGTGTGCCTGTGCTTTCCTGTAGTGTGCCTGTGCTTTCCTGTAGTGTGGTAGTGTGTCTGTGCTTTCCTGCAGTGTGCCTGTGCTTTCCTGTAGTGTGGTAGTGTGTCTGTGCTTTCCTGTAGTGTGTCTGTGCTTTCCTGCAGTGTGCCTGTGCTTTCCTGTAGTGTGCCTGTGCTTTCCTGTAGTGTGTCTGTGCTTTCCTGTAGTGTGCCTGTGCTTTCCTGTAGTGTGCCTGTGCTTTCCTGTAGTGTGCCTGTGCTTTCCTGTAGTGTGCCTGTGCTTTCCTGCAGTGTGCCTGTGCTTTCCTATAGTGTGCCTGTGCTTTCCTGTAGTGTGCCTGTGCTTTCCTGCAGTGTGCCTGTGCTTTCCTGTAGTGTGGTAGTGTGTCTGTGCTTTCCTGTAGTGTGCCTGTGCTTTCCTGTAGTGTGCCTGTGCTTTCCTGCAGTGTGCCTGTGCTTTCCTGTAGTGTGTCTGTGCTTTCCTGCAGTGTGCCTGTGCTTTCCTGTAGTGTGGTAGTGTGCCTGTGCTTTCCTGTAGTGTGTCTGTGCTTTCCTGCAGTGTGCCTGTGCTTTTCTGTAGTGTGCCTGTGCTTTCCTGTAGTGTGGTAGTGTGTCTGTGCTTTCCTGTAGTGTGCCTGTGCTTTCCTGTAGTGTGCCTGTGCTTTCCTGTAGTGTGCCTGTGCTTTCCTGTAGTGTGGTAGTGTGCCTGTGCTTTCCTGTAGTGTGCCTGTGCTTTCCTGTAGTGTGTCTGTGCTTTCCTGTAGTGTGCCTGTGCTTTCCTGTAGTGTGTCTGTGCTTTCCTGTAGTGTGCCTGTGCTTTCCTGTAGTGTGTCTGTGCTTTCCTGCAGTGTGCCTGTGCTTTCCTGCAGTGTGCCTGTGCTTTCCTGTAGTGTGGTAGTGTGTCTGTGCTTTCCTGTAGTGTGTCTGTGCTTTCCTGTAGTGTGCCTGTGCTTTCCTGTAGTGTGTCTGTGCTTTCCTGCAGTGTGCCTGTGCTTTCCTGCAGTGTGCCTGTGCTTTCCTGTAGTGTGTCTGTGCTTTCCTGTAGTGTGCCTGTGCTTTCCTGTAGTGTGTCTGTGCTTTCCTGCAGTGTGCCTGTGCTTTCCTGCAGTGTGCCTGTGCTTTCCTGTAGTGTGTCTGTGCTTTCCTGTAGTGTGCCTGTGCTTTCCTGCAGTGTGCCTGTGCTTTCCTGTAGTGTGGTAGTGTGTCTGTGCTTTCCTGTAGTGTGTCTGTGCTTTCCTGCAGTGTGCCTGTGCTTTCCTGTAGTGTGGTAGTGTGTCTGTGCTTTCCTGTAGTGTGTCTGTGCTTTCCTGCAGTGTGCCTGTGCTTTCCTGTAGTGTGGTAGTGTGTCTGTGCTTTCCTGTAGTGTGTCTGTGCTTTCCTGTAGTGTGCCTGTGCTTTCCTGTAGTGTGGTAGTGTGTCTGTGCTTTCCTGTAGTGTGCCTGTGCTTTCCTGCAGTGTGCCTGTGCTTTCCTGCAGTGTGTCTGTGCTTTCCTGTAGTGTGTCTGTGCTTTCCTGTAGTGTGCCTGTGCTTTTCTGTAGTGTGGTAGTGTGTCTGTGCTTTCCTGTAGTGTGCCTGTGCTTTCCTGCAGTGTGCCTGTGCTTTCCTGTAGTGTGCCTGTGCTTTCCTGTAGTGTACCTGTGCTTTCCTGCAGTGTGCCTGTGCTTTCCTGTAGTGTGCCTGTGCTTTCCTGTAGTGTGCCTGTGCTTTCCTGTAGTGTGCCTGTGCTTTCCTGCAGTGTGCCTGTGCTTTCCTGTAGTGTGTCTGTGCTTTCCTGTAGTGTCCCTGTGCTTTCCTGTAGTGTGTCTGTGCTTTCCTGTAGTGTGCCTGTGCTTTCCTGTAGTGTGCCTGTGCTTTCCTGTAGTGTGCCTGTGCTTTCCTGTAGTGTGCCTGTGCTTTCCTGCAGTGTGCCTGTGCTTTCCTGTAGTGTGTCTGTGCTTTCCTGTAGTGTCCCTGTGCTTTCCTGTAGTGTGTCTGTGCTTTCCTGTAGTGTGCCTGTGCTTTCCTGTAGTGTGGTAGTGTGCCTGTGCTTTCCTGTAGTGTGCCTGTGCTTTCCTGTAGTGTGGTAGTGTGCCTGTGCTTTCCTGTAGTGTGCCTGTGCTTTCCTGTAGTGTGCCTGTGCTTTCCTGTAGTGTGCCTGTGCTTTCCTGCAGTGTGCCTGTGCTTTCCTGTAGTGTGTCTGTGCTTTCCTGTAGTGTCCCTGTGCTTTCCTGTAGTGTGTCTGTGCTTTCCTGTAGTGTGCCTGTGCTTTCCTGTAGTGTGCCTGTGCTTTCCTGCAGTGTGCCTGTGCTTTCCTGCAGTGTGCCTGTGCTTTCCTGTAGTGTGTCTGTGCTTTCCTGTAGTGTGCCTGTGCTTTCCTGTAGTGTGTCTGTGCTTTCCTGTAGTGTGCCTGTGCTTTCCTGCAGTGTGCCTGTGCTTTCCTGTAGTGTGTCTGTGCTTTCCTGTAGTGTGCCTGTGCTTTCCTGTAGTGTGTCTGTGCTTTCCTGTAGTGTGCCTGTGCTTTCCTGCAGTGTGTCTGTGCTTTCCTGTAGTGTGCCTGTGCTTTCCTGTAGTGTGCCTGTGCTTTCCTGTAGTGTGCCTGTGCTTTCCTGTAGTGTGCCTGTGCTTTCCTGTAGTGTGCCTGTGCTTTCCTGTAGTGTGCCTGTGCTTTCCTGTAGTGTGCCAGTGCTTTCCTGCAGTGTGCCTGTGCTTTCCTGCAGTGTGTCTGTGCTTTCCTGTAGTGTGGTAGTGTGCCTGTGCTTTCCTGTAGTGTGCCTGTGCTTTCCTGCAGTGTGTCTGTGCTTTCCTGTAGTGTGCCTGTGCTTTCCTGCAGTGTGTCTGTGCTTTCCTGTAGTGTGCCTGTGCTTTCCTGTAGTGTGCCTGTGCTTTCCTGCAGTGTGTCTGTGCTTTCCTGTAGTGTGCCTGTGCTTTCCTGTAGTGTGCCTGTGCTTTCCTGTAGTGTGTCTGTGCTTTCCTGTAGTGTGTCTGTGCTTTCCTGTAGTGTGCCTGTGCTTTCCTGTAGCGTGTCTGTGCTTTCCTGCAGTGTGCCTGTGCTTTCCTGTAGTGTGCCTGTGCTTTCCTGCAGTGTGCCTGTGCTTTCCTGCAGTGTGTCTGTGCTTTCCTGTAGTGTGGTAGTGTGTCTGTGCTTTCCTGTAGTGTGGTAGTGTGCCTGTGCTTTCCTGTAGTGTGCCTGTGCTTTCCTGCAGTGTGTCTGTGCTTTCCTGTAGTGTGCCTGTGCTTTCCTGTAGTGTGCCTGTGCTTTCCTGTAGTGTGTCTGTGCTTTCCTGCAGTGTGCCTGTGCTTTCCTGCAGTGTGCCTGTGCTTTCCTGTAGTGTGGTAGTGTGTCTGTGCTTTCCTGTAGTGTGCCTGTGCTTTCCTGTAGTGTGCCTGTGCTTTCCTGCAGTGTGCCTGTGCTTTCCTGTAGTGTGCCTGTGCTTTCCTGTAGTGTGCCTGTGCTTTCCTGTAGTGTGCCTGTGCTTTCCTGTAGTGTGTCTGTGCTTTCCTGTAGTGTGTCTGTGCTTTCCTGTAGTGTGCCTGTGCTTTCCTGTAGTGTGTCTGTGCTTTCCTGCAGTGTGCCTGTGCTTTCCTGCAGTGTGCCTGTGCTTTCCTGTAGTGTGGTAGTGTGTCTGTGCTTTCCTGTAGTGTGCCTGTGCTTTCCTGCAGTGTGCCTGTGCTTTCCTGCAGTGTGCCTGTGCTTTCCTGCAGTGTGTCTGTGCTTTCCTGCAGTGTGCCTGTGCTTTCCTGTAGTGTGGTAGTGTGCCTGTGCTTTCCTGTAGTGTGTCTGTGCTTTCCTGTAGTGTGTCTGTGCTTTCCTGTAGTGTGCCTGTGCTTTCCTGCAGTGTGCCTGTGCTTTCCTGCAGTGTGCCTGTGCTTTCCTGTAGTGTGTCTGTGCTTTCCTGTAGTGTGTCTGTGCTTTCCTGTAGTGTGGTAGTGTGCCTGTGCTTTCCTGTAGTGTGTCTGTGCTTTCCTGTAGTGTGTCTGTGCTTTCCTGTAGTGTGTCTGTGCTTTCCTGTAGTGTGCCTGTGCTTTCCTGCAGTGTGCCTGTGCTTTCCTGTAGTGTGCCTGTGCTTTCCTGTAGTGTGTCTGTGCTTTCCTGTAGTGTGTCTGTGCTTTCCTGCAATGTGCCTGTGCTTTCCTGTAGTGTGGTAGTGTGCCTGTGCTTTCCTGCAGTGTGCCTGTGCTTTCCTGCAATGTGCCTGTGCTTTCCTGTAGTGTGGTAGTGTGCCTGTGCTTTCCTGCAGTGTGTCTGTGCTTTCCTGCAATGTGCCTGTGCTTTCCTGTAGTGTGGTAGTGTGTCTGTGCTTTCCTGTAGTGTGTCTGTGCTTTCCTGTAGTGTGCCTGTGCTTTCCTGCAGTGTGCCTGTGCTTTCCTGCAGTGTGCCTGTGCTTTCCTGCAGTGTGCCTGTGCTTTCCTGCAGTGTGCCTGTGCTTTCCTGCAGTGTGCCTGTGCTTTCCTGTAGTGTGCCTGTGCTTTCCTGCAGTGTGCCTGTGCTTTCCTGTAGTGTGCCTGTGCTTTCCTGTAGTGTGCCAGTGCTTTCCTGCAGTGTGCCTGTGCTTTCCTGCAGTGTGTCTGTGCTTTCCTGTAGTGTGCCTGTGCTTTCCTGTAGTGTGCCTGTGCTTTCCTGTAGTGTGTCTGTGCTTTCCTGCAGTGTGTCTGTGCTTTCCTGTAGTGTGCCTGTGCTTTCCTGTAGTGTGCCTGTGCTTTCCTGTAGTGTGCCTGTGCTTTCCTGTAGTGTGGTAGTGTGCCTGTGCTTTCCTGTAGTGTGTCTGTGCTTTCCTGTAGTGTGTCTGTGCTTTCCTGTAGTGTGCCTGTGCTTTCCTGTAGCGTGTCTGTGCTTTCCTGCAGTGTGCCTGTGCTTTCCTGTAGTGTGCCTGTGCTTTCCTGCAGTGTGCCTGTGCTTTCCTGCAGTGTGTCTGTGCTTTCCTGTAGTGTGGTAGTGTGCCTGTGCTTTCCTGTAGTGTGCCTGTGCTTTCCTGTAGTGTGCCTGTGCTTTCCTGTAGTGTGTCTGTGCTTTCCTGCAGTGTGTCTGTGCTTTCCTGTAGTGTGCCTGTGCTTTCCTGTAGTGTGCCTGTGCTTTCCTGTAGTGTGCCTGTGCTTTCCTGTAGTGTGGTAGTGTGCCTGTGCTTTCCTGTAGTGTGTCTGTGCTTTCCTGTAGTGTGTCTGTGCTTTCCTGTAGTGTGCCTGTGCTTTCCTGTAGCGTGTCTGTGCTTTCCTGCAGTGTGCCTGTGCTTTCCTGTAGTGTGCCTGTGCTTTCCTGCAGTGTGCCTGTGCTTTCCTGCAGTGTGTCTGTGCTTTCCTGTAGTGTGGTAGTGTGTCTGTGCTTTCCTGTAGTGTGGTAGTGTGCCTGTGCTTTCCTGTAGTGTGCCTGTGCTTTCCTGCAGTGTGCCTGTGCTTTCCTGCAGTGTGCCTGTGCTTTCCTGCAGTGTGCCTGTGCTTTCCTGTAGTGTGCCTGTGCTTTCCTGTAGTGTGCCTGTGCTTTCCTGTAGTGTGCCTGTGCTTTCCTGTAGTGTGTCTGTGCTTTCCTGTAGTGTGTCTGTGCTTTCCTGCAGTGTGCCTGTGCTTTCCTGCAGTGTGCCTGTGCTTTCCTGCAGTGTGTCTGTGCTTTCCTGCAGTGTGGTAGTGTGCCTGTGCTTTCCTGTAGTGTGTCTGTGCTTTCCTGTAGTGTGTCTGTGCTTTCCTGTAGTGTGGTAGTGTGTCTGTGCTTTCCTGTAGTGTGCCTGTGCTTTCCTGTAGTGTGTCTGTGCTTTCCTGTAGTGTGCCTGTGCTTTCCTGCAGTGTGCCTGTGCTTTCCTGCAGTGTGTCTGTGCTTTCCTGTAGTGTGGTAGTGTGCCTGTGCTTTCCTGTAGTGTGTCTGTGCTTTCCTGTAGTGTGTCTGTGCTTTCCTGTAGTGTGGTAGTGTGTCTGTGCTTTCCTGTAGTGTGCCTGTGCTTTCCTGTAGTGTGTCTGTGCTTTCCTGTAGTGTGCCTGTGCTTTCCTGCAGTGTGTCTGTGCTTTCCTGTAGTGTGTCTGTGCTTTCCTATAGTGTGGTAGTGTGTCTGTGCTTTCCTGTAGTGTGCCTGTGCTTTCCTGTAGTGTGCCTGTGCTTTCCTGCAGTGTGCCTGTGCTTTCCTGCAGTGTGCCTGTGCTTTCCTGTAGTGTGTCTGTGCTTTCCTGTAGTGTGTCTGTGCTTTCCTGTAGTGTGGTAGTGTGCCTGTGCTTTCCTGTAGTGTGTCTGTGCTTTCCTGTAGTGTGTCTGTGCTTTCCTGTAGTGTGTCTGTGCTTTCCTGTAGTGTGGTAGTGTGCCTGTGCTTTCCTGTAGTGTGTCTGTGCTTTCCTGTAGTGTGTCTGTGCTTTCCTGTAGTGTGCCTGTGCTTTCCTGCAGTGTGCCTGTGCTTTCCTGCAGTGTGCCTGTGCTTTCCTGTAGTGTGTCTGTGCTTTCCTGTAGTGTGTCTGTGCTTTCCTGTAGTGTGGTAGTGTGCCTGTGCTTTCCTGTAGTGTGTCTGTGCTTTCCTGTAGTGTGTCTGTGCTTTCCTGTAGTGTGCCTGTGCTTTCCTGCAGTGTGCCTGTGCTTTCCTGCAGTGTGCCTGTGCTTTCCTGTAGTGTGTCTGTGCTTTCCTGTAGTGTGTCTGTGCTTTCCTGCAATGTGCCTGTGCTTTCCTGTAGTGTGGTAGTGTGCCTGTGCTTTCCTGCAGTGTGCCTGTGCTTTCCTGCAGTGTGCCTGTGCTTTCCTGCAGTGTGTCTGTGCTTTCCTGTAGTGTGGTAGTGTGCCTGTGCTTTCCTGTAGTGTGTCTGTGCTTTCCTGTAGTGTGTCTGTGCTTTCCTGTAGTGTGCCTGTGCTTTCCTGCAGTGTGCCTGTGCTTTCCTGCAGTGTGCCTGTGCTTTCCTGTAGTGTGCCTGTGCTTTCCTGCAGTGTGCCTGTGCTTTCCTGCAGTGTGCCTGTGCTTTCCTGTAGTGTGCCTGTGCTTTCCTGTAGTGTGCCTGTGCTTTCCTGCAGTGTGTCTGTGCTTTCCTGCAGTGTGCCTGTGCTTTCCTGCAGTGTGTCTGTGCTTTCCTGTAGTGTGCCTGTGCTTTCCTGCAGTGTGTCTGTGCTTTCCTGTAGTGTGCCTGTGCTTTCCTGTAGTGTGCCTGTGCTTTCCTGCAGTGTGTCTGTGCTTTCCTGTAGTGTGCCTGTGCTTTCCTGTAGTGTGCCTGTGCTTTCCTGTAGTGTGTCTGTGCTTTCCTGTAGTGTGTCTGTGCTTTCCTGTAGTGTGCCTGTGCTTTCCTGTAGCGTGTCTGTGCTTTCCTGCAGTGTGCCTGTGCTTTCCTGTAGTGTGCCTGTGCTTTCCTGCAGTGTGCCTGTGCTTTCCTGCAGTGTGTCTGTGCTTTCCTGTAGTGTGGTAGTGTGTCTGTGCTTTCCTGTAGTGTGGTAGTGTGCCTGTGCTTTCCTGTAGTGTGCCTGTGCTTTCCTGCAGTGTGTCTGTGCTTTCCTGTAGTGTGCCTGTGCTTTCCTGTAGTGTGCCTGTGCTTTCCTGTAGTGTGTCTGTGCTTTCCTGCAGTGTGCCTGTGCTTTCCTGCAGTGTGCCTGTGCTTTCCTGTAGTGTGGTAGTGTGTCTGTGCTTTCCTGTAGTGTGCCTGTGCTTTCCTGCAGTGTGCCTGTGCTTTCCTGTAGTGTGTCTGTGCTTTCCTGTAGTGTGTCTGTGCTTTCCTGTAGTGTGCCTGTGCTTTCCTGCAGTGTGCCTGTGCTTTCCTGCAGTGTGCCTGTGCTTTCCTGTAGTGTGTCTGTGCTTTCCTGCAGTGTGCCTGTGCTTTCCTGCAGTGTGCCTGTGCTTTCCTGCAGTGTGCCTGTGCTTTCCTGCAGTGTGCCTGTGCTTTCCTGCAGTGTGCCTGTGCTTTCCTGCAGTGTGCCTGTGCTTTCCTGTAGTGTGTCTGTGCTTTCCTGTAGTGTGTCTGTGCTTTCCTGTAGTGTGGTAGTGTGCCTGTGCTTTCCTGCAGTGTGCCTGTGCTTTCCTGCAGTGTGCCTGTGCTTTCCTGTAGTGTGTCTGTGCTTTCCTGTAGTGTGTCTGTGCTTTCCTGTAGTGTGCCTGTGCTTTCCTGCAGTGTGCCTGTGCTTTCCTGCAGTGTGCCTGTGCTTTCCTGCAGTGTGTCTGTGCTTTCCTGCAGTGTGCCTGTGCTTTCCTGTAGTGTGGTAGTGTGCCTGTGCTTTCCTGTAGTGTGTCTGTGCTTTCCTGTAGTGTGTCTGTGCTTTCCTGTAGTGTGGTAGTGTGTCTGTGCTTTCCTGTAGTGTGCCTGTGCTTTCCTGTAGTGTGTCTGTGCTTTCCTGTAGTGTGCCTGTGCTTTCCTGCAGTGTGCCTGTGCTTTCCTGCAGTGTGCCTGTGCTTTCCTGTAGTGTGTCTGTGCTTTCCTGTAGTGTGTCTGTGCTTTCCTGTAGTGTGGTAGTGTGCCTGTGCTTTCCTGTAGTGTGTCTGTGCTTTCCTGTAGTGTGTCTGTGCTTTCCTGTAGTGTGCCTGTGCTTTCCTGCAGTGTGCCTGTGCTTTCCTGCAGTGTGCCTGTGCTTTCCTGTAGTGTGTCTGTGCTTTCCTGTAGTGTGTCTGTGCTTTCCTGCAATGTGCCTGTGCTTTCCTGTAGTGTGGTAGTGTGCCTGTGCTTTCCTGCAGTGTGCCTGTGCTTTCCTGCAATGTGCCTGTGCTTTCCTGTAGTGTGGTAGTGTGCCTGTGCTTTCCTGCAGTGTGTCTGTGCTTTCCTGCAATGTGCCTGTGCTTTCCTGTAGTGTGGTAGTGTGCCTGTGCTTTCCTGCAGTGTGTCTGTGCTTTCCTGCAATGTGCCTGTGCTTTCCTGTAGTGTGGTAGTGTGTCTGTGCTTTCCTGTAGTGTGTCTGTGCTTTCCTGTAGTGTGCCTGTGCTTTCCTGTAGTGTGCCTGTGCTTTCCTGTAGTGTGCCAGTGCTTTCCTGCAGTGTGCCTGTGCTTTCCTGCAGTGTGTCTGTGCTTTCCTGCAGTGTGCCTGTGCTTTCCTGCAGTGTGCCTGTGCTTTCCTGTAGTGTGCCTGTGCTTTCCTGCAGTGTGCCTGTGCTTTCCTGCAGTGTGCCTGTGCTTTCCTGTAGTGTGCCTGTGCTTTCCTGTAGTGTGCCAGTGCTTTCCTGCAGTGTGCCTGTGCTTTCCTGCAGTGTGTCTGTGCTTTCCTGTAGTGTGCCTGTGCTTTCCTGTAGTGTGCCTGTGCTTTCCTGTAGTGTGTCTGTGCTTTCCTGCAGTGTGTCTGTGCTTTCCTGTAGTGTGCCTGTGCTTTCCTGTAGTGTGCCTGTGCTTTCCTGTAGTGTGCCTGTGCTTTCCTGTAGTGTGGTAGTGTGCCTGTGCTTTCCTGTAGTGTGTCTGTGCTTTCCTGTAGTGTGTCTGTGCTTTCCTGTAGTGTGCCTGTGCTTTCCTGTAGCGTGTCTGTGCTTTCCTGCAGTGTGCCTGTGCTTTCCTGTAGTGTGCCTGTGCTTTCCTGCAGTGTGCCTGTGCTTTCCTGCAGTGTGTCTGTGCTTTCCTGTAGTGTGGTAGTGTGCCTGTGCTTTCCTGTAGTGTGCCTGTGCTTTCCTGTAGTGTGCCTGTGCTTTCCTGTAGTGTGTCTGTGCTTTCCTGCAGTGTGTCTGTGCTTTCCTGTAGTGTGCCTGTGCTTTCCTGTAGTGTGCCTGTGCTTTCCTGTAGTGTGCCTGTGCTTTCCTGTAGTGTGGTAGTGTGCCTGTGCTTTCCTGTAGTGTGTCTGTGCTTTCCTGTAGTGTGCCTGTGCTTTCCTGTAGTGTGTCTGTGCTTTCCTGCAGTGTGTCTGTGCTTTCCTGTAGTGTGCCTGTGCTTTCCTGTAGTGTGCCTGTGCTTTCCTGTAGTGTGCCTGTGCTTTCCTGTAGTGTGGTAGTGTGCCTGTGCTTTCCTGTAGTGTGTCTGTGCTTTCCTGTAGTGTGCCTGTGCTTTCCTGTAGTGTGTCTGTGCTTTCCTGCAGTGTGTCTGTGCTTTCCTGTAGTGTGCCTGTGCTTTCCTGTAGTGTGCCTGTGCTTTCCTGTAGTGTGCCTGTGCTTTCCTGTAGTGTGGTAGTGTGCCTGTGCTTTCCTGTAGTGTGCCTGTGCTTTCCTGTAGTGTGGTAGTGTGCCTGTGCTTTCCTGTAGTGTGTCTGTGCTTTCCTGTAGTGTGTCTGTGCTTTCCTGTAGTGTGCCTGTGCTTTCCTGTAGCGTGTCTGTGCTTTCCTGCAGTGTGCCTGTGCTTTCCTGCAGTGTGCCTGTGCTTTCCTGTAGTGTGCCTGTGCTTTCCTGTAGTGTGCCTGTGCTTTCCTGTAGTGTGCCTGTGCTTTCCTGTAGTGTGTCTGTGCTTTCCTGTAGTGTGTCTGTGCTTTCCTGCAGTGTGCCTGTGCTTTCCTGCAGTGTGCCTGTGCTTTCCTGCAGTGTGTCTGTGCTTTCCTGCAGTGTGGTAGTGTGCCTGTGCTTTCCTGTAGTGTGTCTGTGCTTTCCTGTAGTGTGTCTGTGCTTTCCTGTAGTGTGGTAGTGTGTCTGTGCTTTCCTGTAGTGTGCCTGTGCTTTCCTGCAGTGTGTCTGTGCTTTCCTGCAGTGTGTCTGTGCTTTCCTGCAGTGTGGTAGTGTGCCTGTGCTTTCCTGTAGTGTGTCTGTGCTTTCCTGTAGTGTGCCTGTGCTTTCCTGTAGTGTGCCTGTGCTTTCCTGCAGTGTGCCTGTGCTTTCCTGCAGTGTGCCTGTGCTTTCCTGTAGTGTGTCTGTGCTTTCCTGTAGTGTGTCTGTGCTTTCCTGCAGTGTGGTAGTGTGCCTGTGCTTTCCTGTAGTGTGTCTGTGCTTTCCTGTAGTGTGCCTGTGCTTTCCTGTAGTGTGCCTGTGCTTTCCTGCAGTGTGCCTGTGCTTTCCTGCAGTGTGCCTGTGCTTTCCTGCAGTGTGTCTGTGCTTTCCTGCAGTGTGGTAGTGTGCCTGTGCTTTCCTGTAGTGTGTCTGTGCTTTCCTGTAGTGTGTCTGTGCTTTCCTGTAGTGTGGTAGTGTGTCTGTGCTTTCCTGTAGTGTGCCTGTGCTTTCCTGTAGTGTGTCTGTGCTTTCCTGTAGTGTGCCTGTGCTTTCCTGCAGTGTGCCTGTGCTTTCCTGCAGTGTGTCTGTGCTTTCCTGTAGTGTGGTAGTGTGCCTGTGCTTTCCTGTAGTGTGTCTGTGCTTTCCTGTAGTGTGTCTGTGCTTTCCTGTAGTGTGGTAGTGTGTCTGTGCTTTCCTGTAGTGTGCCTGTGCTTTCCTGTAGTGTGTCTGTGCTTTCCTGTAGTGTGCCTGTGCTTTCCTGCAGTGTGTCTGTGCTTTCCTGTAGTGTGTCTGTGCTTTCCTGTAGTGTGGTAGTGTGTCTGTGCTTTCCTGTAGTGTGCCTGTGCTTTCCTGTAGTGTGCCTGTGCTTTCCTGCAGTGTGCCTGTGCTTTCCTGCAGTGTGCCTGTGCTTTCCTGTAGTGTGTCTGTGCTTTCCTGTAGTGTGTCTGTGCTTTCCTGTAGTGTGGTAGTGTGCCTGTGCTTTCCTGCAGTGTGCCTGTGCTTTCCTGCAGTGTGCCTGTGCTTTCCTGTAGTGTGTCTGTGCTTTCCTGTAGTGTGTCTGTGCTTTCCTGTAGTGTGCCTGTGCTTTCCTGCAGTGTGCCTGTGCTTTCCTGCAGTGTGCCTGTGCTTTCCTGTAGTGTGTCTGTGCTTTCCTGTAGTGTGTCTGTGCTTTCCTGTAGTGTGGTAGTGTGCCTGTGCTTTCCTGTAGTGTGTCTGTGCTTTCCTGTAGTGTGTCTGTGCTTTCCTGTAGTGTGCCTGTGCTTTCCTGCAGTGTGCCTGTGCTTTCCTGTAGTGTGTCTGTGCTTTCCTGTAGTGTGCCTGTGCTTTCCTGCAGTGTGCCTGTGCTTTCCTGCAGTGTGTCTGTGCTTTCCTGTAGTGTGGTAGTGTGCCTGTGCTTTCCTGTAGTGTGCCTGTGCTTTCCTGCAGTGTGTCTGTGCTTTCCTGTAGTGTGCCTGTGCTTTCCTGCAGTGTGCCTGTGCTTTCCTGCAGTGTGCCTGTGCTTTCCTGTAGTGTGCCTGTGCTTTCCTGTAGTGTGCCTGTGCTTTCCTGCAGTGTGTCTGTGCTTTCCTGCAGTGTGCCTGTGCTTTCCTGCAGTGTGCCTGTGCTTTCCTGCAGTGTGCCTGTGCTTTCCTGTAGTGTGCCTGTGCTTTCCTGCAGTGTGCCTGTGCTTTCCTGCAGTGTGCCTGTGCTTTCCTGTAGTGTGGTAGTGTGTCTGTGCTTTCCTGTAGTGTGTCTGTGCTTTCCTGTAGTGTGTCTGTGCTTTCCTGCAGTGTGCCTGTGCTTTCCTGCAGTGTGCCTGTGCTTTCCTGTAGTGTGCCTGTGCTTTCCTGCAGTGTGCCTGTGCTTTCCTGTAGTGTGCCTGTGCTTTCCTGTAGTGTGCCTGTGCTTTCCTGCAGTGTGCCTGTGCTTTCCTGTAGTGTGTCTGTGCTTTCCTGTAGTGTGCCTGTGCTTTCCTGTAGTGTGCCTGTGCTTTCCTGCAGTGTGCCTGTGCTTTCCTGTAGTGTGTCTGTGCTTTCCTGTAGTGTGCCTGTGCTTTCCTGCAGTGTGCCTGTGCTTTCCTGTAGTGTGCCTGTGCTTTCCTGTAGTGTGCCTGTGCTTTCCTGCAGTGTGCCTGTGCTTTCCTGCAGTGTGCCTGTGCTTTCCTGCAGTGTGCCTGTGCTTTCCTGTAGTGTGCCTGTGCTTTCCTGCAGTGTGCCTGTGCTTTCCTGTAGTGTGCCTGTGCTTTCCTGTAGTGTGCCTGTGCTTTCCTGTAGTGTGTCTGTGCTTTCCTGTAGTGTGCCTGTGCTTTCCTGTAGTGTGCCTGTGCTTTCCTGTAGTGTGTCTGTGCTTTCCTGTAGTGTGCCTGTGCTTTCCTGTAGCGTGTCTGTGCTTTCCTGTAGTGTGTCTGTGCTTTCCTGTAGTGTGTCTGTGCTTTCCTGTAGTGTGCCTGTGCTTTCCTGTAGTGTGCCTGTGCTTTCCTGTAGTGTGTCTGTGCTTTCCTGTAGTGTGCCTGTGCTTTCCTGTAGTGTGCCTGTGCTTTCCTGTAGTGTGCCTGTGCTTTCCTGCAGTGTGCCTGTGCTTTCCTGTAGTGTGCCTGTGCTTTCCTGTAGTGTGCCTGTGCTTTCCTGCAGTGTGCCTGTGCTTTCCTGTAGTGTGTCTGTGCTTTCCTGTAGTGTGCCTGTGCTTTCCTGCAGTGTGCCTGTGCTTTCCTGTAGTGTGTCTGTGCTTTCCTGCAGTGTGCCTGTGCTTTCCTGTAGTGTGCCTGTGCTTTCCTGTAGTGTGCCTGTGCTTTCCTGCAGTGTGCCTGTGCTTTCCTGCAGTGTGTCTGTGCTTTCTGCATTCCCTGTCTGACATCCTAGTCAGGACTGCAGGATAAAGCCCTGCAAGTTCCCCATGCTGCTCTGACATTGTTCTCCCCTGCCTGCTTCATAACCATACACTTCCTCCAGAAAGAAGTCAGCAAGAAGTGTCTTCAGGGGATGGAGGGGTAGCTCAATTAGTAAAGCATTTTCATTTTCATTAAAGCATAAGGACCTGAGTTTGATCCCCAGCACCTTATAAAAAGCTGAGTGCAGTGATGTGCACTTGTGATCCCAGCACTTGAGAGCCAGAGGCAGGAGAACCCTGGGCCTCCTAAGTTGGCCAGACTAGCCTAATCCATGAAGTCCAGGCCAACCAGACTCTGACTCAAAGAAGGTGATGGCCTTTCTAAGGGTGACAACACAGATTCTGAACTCCCCACATACACGCATCACACACTGGAAAAACAGGAGGTGGAGAGCTGAAGAGAAAGTTTGCTCAGTGGTATGAGCACTCACTGCACAGCATGAGACTAGAGTTTAGACTGCAGTTTAGTGAGCTCACTGCACCTGAAACCCTTCTTTGCTTCAGGTTCAGCAAGAGACGCTGCCTTAAAGAAACAACACCAGTAGTGGTAGAGGAGGCACCCAAAACCCTCTGCTAGCCTCCGCTGTGCACATACACACGTGTGCACTTATACCTCACATACATAATAAAAAATGTAAAAGTTAAAATGTTTTAAAAGAGCAGGCATAGTGGCTTACTGGCTTTAATGTCCTTAATCCTAATACTCAGAAGGCAGAGACAGACACATCTCTGTAAGTTCGAGACTAGCCTGGTCTACATAGCAAGTTCCAGGCCATCTAGAACTACATAGTGGGATCCTATCTCAAAAAATAATAAATCAATAAAATAAAAATAGAATAAAAATTACAGCCAGGCAGTGGTGGCACACGCCTTTAATCTCAGCACTTGGGAGGCAGAGGCAGGCAGATTTCTGAGTTCGAGGCCAGCCTGGTCTACAGAGTGAGTTCCAGGACAGCCAGGGCTACACAGAGAAACCCTGTCTCGAAAAACAAAAACAAAAACAAAAACAAAAAAATTACAAAAGGAAAGTTCTTCAAGCAGGTGACTGACTCTTCAGTGTGCCTGTTGAGGGTAATACCGAAGCCCCCCCACACTAATGCCCTGTGTGACACTACTGCTCAAATGGTCACTATGCTATGACTACTAAGACAGCAGCACCACAGAGATTTCATTTCTAGCACGAGACATTTTCCCTTTCAGACAGGTCTGCTTAGCATCATGGCAGCCATCGTCAAACCTGAGTAGGAGGCTGCTAACATCCCCTGGCACTGGTGGCCCACCGTCTGCTGACATTTTGAGAACTGAGCACAGACAGGCTCTGGTCTTTTCTCAGGTTTGTGGATAAAGGTAAACAGCTGTCATTTAAATGGGATGAGAGGGTAACAAGAGCCACCAGGGTCAATGGTGGCTCCACAGACAAGTAGAAGGAAAGCAGAGATAAACGGAGTTGCAGAGATATGACAGATCTACTCAAAAGCTTACCTGAGAATTCGATTCTTTCTAAACATACATCTAACAAGCCATCAAGGGCTCCGACCCTCGGCTTAGTTCAGATTTGGTATTAGCACGAAGTGGCTAGAAGGCCAATAGTGAAGAGAAATGGGTCACATCAGAGTCAAGCCCAAGGCCCTAAACCCTGGCCTTCTATGCCACCAGGCTCAGAGCCTGTGGAGTCCCAGGAGATCGGCAGGCTTTTGTTTTAGTCCATTAAGTACCAACCCCAGGCCATCGCTGTTTTACATGTACACATCAAAGAGTAACAGAAGGTTTCTTGGCAGGGACAAAGAGTAAAGAGTCTATCTACACTGTCCACTGTATGGCCATATGCTGTCCTTACCCGTGGCTTTTCATAAAAACAAAAACAAAAAAACAACTGCAGGGCTTCAGTAAGACAGGCCCTAAGGACAAACAGTAAGAGAGTCCCACAGTACACTGAGCAAACTGAGAAAGGCAGCAGGGGGTGACTTGTGGGTTCACAACCACTATCCGCACCCTTGACCATTGCCTTTCCATCACCACAGAGCGTAGCCGGAACCGACCAAAACTTCCTCCCTGCTGGCTAGCTGTCATAGTGCTGAATGGTCACTGGAGGAAAAAGGCATCAGTGGACTTTGGAGAGACGCTGCATGTTGATGCTGACCTACTGGGCAAGATGTGCTACATGTACAGCAGTGGCATGGCTGCTGTGGAGTAACCAGCTGCCCTCTGATCAGATCTAAGGTCTGCTTCACAAGTGGAAACTCATTCCC